>NW_026057582.1:85367465-85496975 GCF_023721935.1 Panthera uncia
CAGCATTCATTTAACAAATATTTGCCAAGCATCTGTTGGAGGAAAAGGGCAGCCAATATGAGAGGGGTGAGGTTGGTGGGGGGAAGACTAGAGGGAGGGTCAGAGAAGAAGGAGGTGCCAAGCCCCACTGGCCATGTAAACTATGGTTAGGAGTTTGGGATTTCCTCTGAGGTTCCCTGCTTTCTTGGGCACATCTGTTTTCTCCCTGCCCAACACCTCACATGCATCTTCCTGGAATATTCTCCCATCTTCTGTTCTCCTAGCCAACTATTCCTCTTTCTTCAGAACTCTAGCTTAAACATTCCTTTCTTCTGGATGACTTCCTTGATAATTACTCCCATGCATTTCATTTGTTCATCCACAAAGATTTATTGAGCACCTGTCACCTGCCAGGCACTGTTCTAGGCTCTGTGGAGACAATTAAACAGACTTCCATCAAATTAGAAATGTGCATTCGGGTTGATATGACAGGAAATGTGGTTTACATGGTATACCCAGAATCTATGTTAGGGAATTCCCTTGGAGAGCAACTCAAAGCGACAGATAGCCATTTTTCAGAGCAACAGAGGTTCAGTGAGTGTCTCTGGGCTTTGGACTGAAAGAGATGCATCTTATGAAGACATAGTAGGCCTGAGAAAGTAGCAATTTTAAATTAATTACAGGCACTGATTTGGGACCTAGCTGTTTCTCAAATAAGCAGTACTATGAATTCCAAAGTTTACTTAGAAACAGTAGTGATTTTCCTAACTAAACCCAGGGAGGACATATGGTTGTTAATCCCAAGAGGAGACATATGTTTACTAGTGAAGAGTGTTTGTATCCAAGTCTGTATCCACTGGAGACTCAAGCAACAAATTGCTAGGAGCTGCTGCTATTTCCCAGGTGGAATTCTGTGACTCTAAGTAGTATCTGGAGTGACTCCTTTCAGGATGAGCCTCTAAAAGTTTAGACAAAGGAAGTCTTTTATGGATTCATTCAACAAAAATTTTTATTGAGAGCTGCCATGAGCATGGCTCTCAACTAGATTCTGAAGGTGGAATAGTAAATAACAGACATAGTTCCTGTAATCATGGAGTTTATATTCTACCAAGGGAGACAGACATGTCATAACTAATTACTTAGCTCCAACTGACCAAGTAAAGACTGTTCTAAAACCATATTTCAAGAGGGCCTGGTCAGTTCGGGGAAGGGTGGATGGTGGGGACAGGAAGGCTCCTGTGGGTAAAGATCTTTGACTTTGTTTTATAACTTAACTGGAAATTCTAAGTGTGAGAAGATGATGCTGAATGGTAAGAAGTGTTGCTTGCAAAGGGAACAACCACATAAATACCCTGAGGTGCGAAGAAGCAGGTATGAGTCCCCTAATATTTCTGAGAGAAGGTCAGTGTGACTGAAGTACCTTGAGCTAAGGGGAACATAGTATGAAATGAAGGCCAGAGATTTTGTTTTGGGATTATGGCAATGGGAAACCATTAAGGGTTTTAAGTAGGGTATTAAAATGTCATATTTGTGTTTAAAAAGATCTTTCTGACTTTAGGGTGGAGGTGCAATGGCAGAGGTGAGCAAAGTGGATGGGAGGAGACCCATTAGGAGACTGCTGATGTGATAGGAGAGAAATGATGGAGACCTGGACC
This sequence comes from Panthera uncia, assembly GCF_023721935.1. NCBI lineage: Eukaryota > Metazoa > Chordata > Mammalia > Carnivora > Felidae > Panthera > Panthera uncia. Next base: position 85,369,100 of record NW_026057582.1, read on the forward strand.
AGGGTAGTGACATTAAAGATGTTCTCAGCGGAAGACACTAAAGGTGTTGGAAGGTAAAATTGACAGGCCACAATCAACAATAGCCAACTTATGGAAAGAGTCCAAATGTCCATTGACTGACAAGTGGAAAAAGAAAATGTGTGTATGTATGTGTGTGTGTGTGTACACACACACACACACACACACACACACACACACTGAAACATTAGTTGGCGATCAAAAAGAATGAAATCTTGCCATTTGCAACAACGATGATGAAACCAGAGTGTATCATGCTAAGCGAAATAAGTCAGTCTGAGAAAAATAAATATACAATTTCACTCATATGTGGAATTTAAGAAACGAAACAGATGAACACTGGGGAAGGGAAGGAAAAATAAGATGAAAAGAGAGAGGGAGAAAAACCATAAAAGACTCTTAAATATATAGAACAAACTAAGGTTTGATGGGGGTGGAGAAAATGTGTGATGGGCGTTAAGGAGGGCACTTGTTGGGATGAGCACTGGGTATTATATGTAAATGATGAATCACTAAATTCTACTCCTGGATATCATTATTACACTGTATGTTAGCTAACTTTAATTTGAATAAAATTTAAAAATAAAATAAAACTGACAGGCTATGGTGATTGATTAGATATGTGGAGTGAGGGAGAAGGAGATATGAGTCCAAAGGTTCTGGCTTCATGCTTCTGGGTAGGTAGTGGTGCTGTTCTTCAAATAGGAAACACTGGATGAGGACCAAGTTTGCAGGGTCAGAATAGGGGTCAGGCTCAGGATTTGTGATTGAGTTTGAGATGCTCTTTAGACATTTAACAGAGAGGCTAATTAGGCTGTTGAACAGATGAATTTGGAGCTTTGAGGAGAAGTCTGGATGTGAGACATAAGAAAACAGTCATTGGAGCTGAGGGTTTGGATGTGTGCACGTGGGAAAGATTGTAGAGTGAGAAGAGCACCTAGAATGAATCTTTGAGGAACACCATCATTTAAAGGGTGGGTAGAGGAGGAAGATGCCCATGGAGGCTGAACAGCAGCCAGGGAGGTAGCAGGAAAAGCAGGAAGTGGTTATCCCAAGAAGCCAAAGAGAAAGGGTGTCTCAAGAAAAAGGAAATGCATACCAGCATGCAGTGCTGCTAAGCCATCAAGTAACATGAAGTCTGAAAAGTGTCCATCAGCTTGTGGTATGGAGACAATTGGACCTTCAGGAGAAAGATTTTGACAGCGAGATGGTGGAAGAAGAGAAGATATTGGAGAGAGAAGAGGACTGCCTGGCAGGTGAGGAAATGGATCCAGTGAATGTGGACAGAGTTGGGATGGACTTCCCTTGTGCCAGGTTTCCTTTTCATTCTTTTCTTTTCTTTCTTTCTTTTTAAGTAAGCTCCACAGCCATCATGGAGCCCAACATGGGGCTCAAACTCACAACTAAGGTCAAGACCTGAGTTGAGATCAAGGTATTTGGTGGCCTAACCAACAAAGCCACCCAGGCATTCCTTTCATTCTTTTAAAAATATCCAGTGAAGGGAGAATTTCAGAACAACAAGAATCAGAGGCAAGTTGAGAATTTTTTTACTGTTCCTTTATTTTTTACTCAAAACAATATTCAGTAACATTTAAGTATTACCCACCTTTGTTTCAACCCTCTGTGAATGAGATGGAAGGATTAGCTTTTTTTCTCTCTCTCTCTTTTCTTTTCCAAATATGCAAGTCAATCCGGATCTCTCATTTTATGGGAGAAAAGACACAGGGTTTCTCATACTGGGTGATTTTTTCAGAGAGACAACGGAAGCAGAAATTATTTGTAGATATAACATTGAATCTGAACCTATTCCCCCACTTGAGCCCACGTTAGTGGGCAGGTCTTTCACTATTTATAATTTTAACATAAGAGAACAAGTTGGCATGATTTGGGTAAAAATGTCTTATCAAAATTCTGAAACAGTGTTATATGTTCCATTGGGGGCAACATGAAAAATTTGCCATCTGAGAAAGACGCAGTTATCTTGGTATAACTTGCTTTTGTTTTTTGGTTTTTTTCCCCAAAGAAATAGAAAAAACGTCTTAAGTATATAGTGAGTATCAGGAGAACTTTGAGCTAATAAGGGGGAATTTGACCAGGGGGTCCCCAAATAACAACTCTTTTAAGAAGTTTGGTTGTGAGGGAAGGGTAGCATCTGGAGAGGCCAAAGGAGAGCTTTTCCTTAACAGAGGGGAACTGAGCGAGATTAGGTGTTGATAGGAAAGAATGAGTAGGAGGGGATTGGCTAAAAGATGTAGGAAAGAGGAGGAATAATCCAGGGACTTCAGACTCAAATATCCAGGGGCCTCAGTAAGTAACCTAAATGCTTGAGGTAGTGGGATATAAGAAATAGAGTGGCAGGAACTGCAGAGAATGGAGAGTACAGGCTCCTTCTGAATATTTGCCTGAGGCACAGAGGAGTTGGGGGAGGGGGGTGAGGGCAGTGTTCTTGATTGTGATGCTAGTATGCACACAAATGTAGGTGTTGGTCAAAACTTGTGGAATTATACACTAAAAAGGATGGATTTTTATCTTTCATTTTTCCTTATAGTAAGTACATTTTTCTTCAAAAGGGAAAAAAGTCTATATGAGCCAAACACAGGATCCATCCATGGGCCACAAATATTGTTTTATGGTTTCTGGGTTAACTGAAAGAATAACTTTTGAAAAGATATGGGGAGTGGGACCCAGATCCCAAATGGAGAGACTTGCCTCAGCTGGAGGAGGGAAATTACATTTTCGTGTGTGGAGTCATCAGACACTGAAATCTGATGTTTTGTTGGGAACTGCTGCATTAGATATCTTTGAAACCGTAAAGTCAAACAACATGAAACTTGAGAAAGTAGTTGTGACTTTACAGCTTGTAGGTGACAAAGAGCCAACAGAGACAATAGGAGACTTGTCAGTTTGTCTTGATGGGCTGCAGTTAGAGTCTGAAGTTGTTACCAATGGTGAAACTACATGTTCAGAATGTGTTTCACAGACTAATGATGTCTCCAGACCCAATGATGAAGCAAAAACACATCCAAATGGATCAGATGAACCTGAGGATTCAGGGACTGGTGAAAATAGGAAGGTCAATGGGAATAATTCTCCATCACTCTCAAATGGCGGTTTTAAACCTTCTAGGCCTCCCAGACCTTCACGACCACCTCCACTTACCCCATGTAGACCAGTATCTGTCAATGGTTCACCATCTGCCACTTCTGAAAATGATGGATCCAGTATGGGCTCTCTGCCACCAACAAATATAAATACATCTGAAGGAGCAACATCTGGATTAATAATTCCTCTTAGTATATCTGGAGGCTCAGGCCCTAGGCCATTAAATCCTGTACCTCAAGATCCCCTACCATCTGGCTGGGAGCAGAGAGTGGACCAGCATGGGCGAGTTTACTACATACATCTTATTGAAAGAAGAACAATGTGGAATAGACCAGAACCTCTACCTACTGGTTGTCAACAGTGGGTTGACAACATGGGACATATTTATTATGTTGACAGTTTCACAAGAACAACAACATGGCAGAGGCCAACATTGGAATCCATCCGGAACTGTGAACAGTGGCAGCTCCAATGTAGTCAGCTTCAAGGAGCAATGCAGCAGTTTAACCAGAGATTCATTTATGGGAATCAGGATTTGTTTACTACATTGCAAAATAAAGAATTTGATCCCCTTCTTTCCCTCCCTCCTGGATGGGAGAAGAGAACAGACGGCAATGGTAGAGTATATTTCGTCAACCACAACTCTTGTATTACACAATGGGAGGACCCCAGAAGTCAAGGTAAATTAAATGAAAAGCTCTTACCTGAAGGCTGGGAAATGAGATTCACAGTAGATGGAATTCCATATTTTGTGGACCACAATAGAAAAACAACCACCTATATTGACCCCCACACTGGAAAATCTGCTCTAGACAATAGACCACCGATAGCCTATGTACGGGACTTCAAGTTCCCATACTGTCTTAACAACAGTTTTGTATACATGTGTCGAAAATCAAAAATTCAAGTTCATGTTCAGTATTTCTGGTTCTGGTGTTAGCAACTTGCGATGCCACAGCACATAAAGATTACAGGGACAAGAAAAATGTTGTTTGAAGATTCCTTTCAGCAGATAATGAGCTTCAATTCCTAAGATCTGCGAAGACGTTTGTGGGTGATTTTTCCAGGAAAAGAAGGTTTAGATTATGGAGGTGTAGCAAGAGAGAGGTTCTTTGTTTTGTCAAACGAGGTGTTGAACCCCATGTATTACCCGTTTGAAAATGCAGGGAAGGATAACTACTGCTTGCAGATTAATCCTGCTTCTTACATCAATCCAGATCACCTGAAATATTTTTGTTTTATTGGCAGGCTTATTGCCATGGCTTTGTTCCATGGGAAATTCATAGACACAGGTTTTTAGTGGTTTTTTTTTTCATTCTATAAGCATATATTGAACAAACCACTTGAACTCAAGGATTTAGAATCTATTGATCCAGAATTTTACAATTCTCTCATCTGGGTTAAAGAAAACAATATTGAGGAACGTGGTTTGGAAATGTACTTCTCTGTCGATAAAGAAATTTTAGGTGAAATCAAGAGTCATGATTTGAAACCTAATGGTGGCAATATTCTTGTGACGGAAGAAAATGAAGAGGAATATATCAGAATGGTAGCTGAATGGAAGTTGTCTCGAGGTGTTGAAGAACAGACACAAGCTTTCTCTGAGGGCTTTAATGAAATTCTTCCCGGAAATACTTGCAATACTTTGATGCAAAGGAATTAGAGGTCCTTTTATGTGGAATGCAAGAGATTCATTTGAATAACTGGCAAAGACATGCCATCTACCATCATTACACTAGGACAAGCAAACAAATTATGTGGTTTGGGCAGTTTGTTAAAGAAATTGATAATGAGAAGAGAATGAGACTTCTGCAGTTTGTTACTGGAATCTGCTGATTGCCAGTTGGAGGATTTGCTGACTTCATGGGGAGCAATGACCACAGAAATTCTGCACTGAAAAAGTTGGGAAAGAAAACTGGTTACCCAGAAGTCATACCTGTTTTAACCACCTGGACCTGCCACCCTACAAGAGCTATGAGCAACTGAAGGAAAAGCTGTTATTTGCTATTGAAGAAACAGGATTTGGATGAGAGTAACTTCCGAGAACTTGTGCCACCAAAGGACAAGAACTTATTTGCAATGTTTGTCCTTTTCCTTCTCTGCTTGTTGCACATCTTGTTGTAAAATTGGGCTGTGACTGTTTAGAGAGTTATTTGAGTGTAAGTAAATTAATGTTATCATTGAGATTTATCTCCCAATGATTCTGGATTTCTACTCCATGTTTCCAGAAATCAGATTGCAAATGACTAGTCAAAACTTAGTTAACATGAGATTTAACACAGCAATAAAATCTGCCTTGCCTTATTCCACTAGACTGTTACCTTAACAACAGTTTTGTATACATGTGTCGAAAATAAAAAAAAAGAAACTCCATACTTATTAAGGAAGCCATCACTCTCCACTCCTCCCTAACCCAACTCCTGGCAACCACTGATCTATTTTCTCTATGAAGCTACCTATTCTGGAGATTTCATGTAAATGGAATCACATAATATGTACCCTTTCCTAGCTGGATTATTTTACTTAGCATATGTTCTTGAGATTCATGCATGTTGAAGCATGGATCAATACTTCTTTTTATGCCTGAATAATATTCCATTGTATGGATATACCACATTTTGTTTATCTGTTCATCAGTTGGTGGACATTTCAGTTTCCACATTTTGGCTATTGTGAATAGTGCTGGTATGAATGATAATACATTTTTTTTAAGTTTATTTCTTTTGAGAGAGAGTGCACAAGAGGGGGAGGGATGGCGACAGAGGAGAGAGAATCCCAAGAAGGATCCACACTGTCAGCACTGAGCCTGATGCAAGGAACCACTGAGCACTGGTTCCAACTCACAAACTGTGAGATTATGACCTGAGCCAAAATCAAGAGTCAGACGCTTAACAGACTGAGCCACTCAGGTGTCCCCTACTTTTTTTTAAAGTTTATTTATTTGTTTTTAGAAAGAAAGAGAGGATAACCCATTTTTATATTTGCTTTTCCTCCTTCCTGGTCAGTGTGGGAGACAGAATGGTGTGGGAAGAACCTGGAAGCCATGAGGCCACCGCAATAGTCCAGGGGAAAGGGGGAACCTTGGAGATATGGACTAAAACAGGAATAGACAGAAGAGGCTATATATGAGAGACATGGAGAATTGGTGACAGTATGAGAGAGACAGGGCCATGGTAGAAAGGGGAGGGAAAAGAGGATGATACCAGAGCTTTAACTTAGAAGCAGTGTTTTAAATTGGTGCCCTTTCTAGGGCCCAAACATTTGATAATTTTTATAGCTACCGTATGAATAATTACTATGTTAATAAATCCCATGTAAGTCCAGCCACTTGTGGGGACAAGTATTTCCAGGTTCCTAAAATCAGGGCCATACTTAAACTTTGCAGAGCCCATGGGCAAATATTTTTTGCAGGGCCCCTGTCTAAATATAAATTGGAATCACCAGAAATCAGCATGTCAACACTACTCTGGAGGCTCAGTCTTTCAGGAGGCCTCAAAGAACTATCACCTTGACCAACTGGAATAATCTGTTCACCAGGCCATTTCCAGGAATCTGATCCTGGTCACATTGCCCAGGGACAAACCCATAGATATGAGTTCTAGAGTTCCTCAGGGCATCTGGTTAATCCCATGTCAGGAAGGGGTGGCTATGGAGAGTCAGTGCCTCAAAGAGGTAAAAACAGAGATTGGGGCTCTGTGGAACCAAGTCCAAGCTGGACAGCACTGCCAGCAACCACCAGGGAGGGATTTAGAAAACTCTGAGGAAGGCACCTCTGAGGACCTCGGAGAGCCTTACTTGTCCAGGTCTGAGGGTGGTAGAACCCAGAATGATCTGGGATTAATGTGAGCTTTGGGCAGGGGAATAAGAGGTGGAAACCAGCATTTGTTTTGGGTGTGTCCTACTTTCCAAGCACCATGCAAGACACCTGCTTCATTAGATCTTTATAAGCACCTTGTGAGATAGGTACTATCAAACCCATTTTACAGATGAGTGAATCCAGGTTTCAAAATGTGTTCTCTTTCTCTACTCCATGTGACTGCCCAGAAAGGATCTTGCCTTTTCCATTTCCACTAGAAGGGCATGTACTATTTCTCTACAAACAGTAAGTATGTCACTCTGATCTTTTCTCTAATTGTTGGACCTTCTCTAGCTGACTGAGTACATTCCACACTGAGTTTCTGTGACTGGGTTTTAGCCATGGCCCAAAGCTCCCTCTGATCTCTTGGCAAAGGAGTAAGGTTTGCATCAAATAATTCCTTGGCTCCTAAACCCCTGTTGCAGGACCTAGGACTCCACCTGTGCCTGGCAATCCCCTGTCTGTCCGGGAAGGTTCAGCTCACATGTGGAATGGACTCACGAAACTCCCTAAAAAACAATTTAAGCCAGAGGAAGAGTCATCAGGCTAGGTGATAGAAGGTTTATTCAGAACCTGACAGGAAATCAGGCTAAGATCATTCTGCATAGTCTGTGGTGACATTAATGATTATTCTAGTTTGGCTTGTCATTGGCTAGGACAGTCTTTGGGCAAAAATCATTAAGGCAAGGTGTGGCTGTTCTCTATGGCTGACGAAATCCTGCACCTAGGCAAGGGGCCAGGCAGGAATTTAAGGACAGCTACATGGCTTAACCATTGTTTGAACACTTTCACCAGAAGCCCTGAATGAGAGATGGCTTCTTCTCTTGAGAAGTGTTGGCTTGGGTCAGGTAAGAGCTTCACTGTTTTACAGGCATCTTGGTCTCCTTTGTGTGAGCCTCCATCTTTTTTTCTGAACCCATTATTTATGATCCCATAAGTAACTACAAATGAATCAATAAAATGGAGTTGCTGTGAAGGCAGAAATTCAAGATTTACATTAGAGGGAGGATAATGGGAAGTCCCATTTCCTTATAAATGTAGCATCCTGAAAGAGAATATTTGGACAGTTTTTAAGAATCAGAAAATGTGTCCTGTGATTTGAACAAAACCTCAGGACTAGGGCAGTTGAGGTACTGAGTGTAACTGAGTGTAACATCAGCCCTCGGCCAGAAAATTACTCACAGTTCCCTGAAAATGACACTTATGATCTTGAGAAGGGGTAAGGAAGATACCTCCCAGAGGGGTTTAACATCAGGTTTCTTCTTTGGGGGTAGTTAGCCCAGGATCTGAAAGTCAGTGCCCACTCTCAACTTTTGACCTATAGCAAATAAGGTTATAGATATGAAAACCAGGAGCTAAAAGGAGTCTGGTTTCTAAGGAACTTGATAGAACAGTAGCAACATTTCTGGATGAGAATAACTTCCAGGTTAACTGACTCCCTAACACTAGTCCCAAAACCTGGCCATCCAAGTTACAATATATGGACAGGGCATCTGGGGTGGATAACTTTATTACATCAGCCCTAGGAAATACCACACATTTCCATTATAGTTTCATACTTGCTTGGTTGATCTGGATAAAAGGACAATGGTTTCCCTTGTTGGCTTGTGTTCAGCTGCTGCAACAGAAACCAAGCCTGGGTTATTTGACTTCATCATGGCATGAAATCATGGGCCTGTAAAAGGAGTAGAGATGATGAGGTGTTATATAAGGTTTAGGTCTCAAAGTCAACAGAAATGGGTTTCAGGTTTCTGGGCTGACAATGCAAACAAGGGAGTTTTGGCATTCCAGAGGCAGGGTTGATGCTACCTGTATGGCCAGTCTGACCAGCAGCACGTTCTCAGAGGTACTTCCCTAGTGCCAACTCAACTATTCCAGTTTGGGTCTGTAAAATGTCAAAGGCATTTTGTCACGGTGGTTGTTCTTACAAGGCAGATTAGTGCAGTGGTATGGGATTCAGTCCAAGCCTTGGAGCTGTCTTGAGACTGGATTACTACAGGATTCTCAAACCTGAGTTTGAATTCTGTCCCTATGATTAGCCTGTGTCCATGAACAAATTACATCCCTTCTCTAAGCTTCAATTTCCTCATCTTCAAAGGGGACACGATAATAGTACCTCTTGACAGGGTTGTGAGGATTATAGGAGATAATTCTTGAAAGCTCTTGGCTCATTGCTGGGCACAGAGTCAGCTCTCAATAAACAGAAGCAATTATGACTATTTAAAAAGCATATGTCTGCTCAAGTGGGGTGCTTCTCTTTTCTTTCCTTCCTTGTTTTTGCTGAAGAAGCCCCTGGCCAGGTCTACAGAAATTGACCAGTCAGTAATGTACTTACCCAATAGCCCATTTCATTCCACTTCTGGGTAGTTTGGCCACTGTCCATATGTAGTTATCTGTGGTAATTACTTCATCAATTGACTCAGGTTTTTTGGTAATGAAGAAGGCAGGACTATTTGATATAATAAATAAGGAACAGTGAAGTTGTTTGTTGAATAACCACAAGGCTGGGTTCAGCATCTGGAAACAGCTGAGCCTTGCAAGGCACTCAAGTTACCCCGCAAAGTTTTTTGCTGAATGCAAAACAGTGATGATAACTTATGTTCTCTAGTATTTGTTTTTATCTTAGAGAGAGAGGGAGAGCATGTGAGTGGGGCAGAGGGGTAGAGGGAGCAAGAGAGAATCCCAAGCAGGCTCCACACCCAGTGTGGAGCCCAACAAGGGGCTTGATCCCACAACCTTGGGATCATGGCTTGAGTCAAAGTCAAGAGTTGGACGCTCAAACTACTGAGCCACCCAGGTGCCCCCCATGTTCTCTAGTTTTTTAAATTCACCTGTCACTTGACTGAGTGAATGTCCCTGATGTCAGGGAGAAAAAATATGTTGTTGTTTTTTTAATATGTTAGTGTTTAAAAATTATCAGGGGCACCTGGGTGGCTCAGTGGTTGAACATTTATTTGACTCTTGATTTTGGCTCAGGTCATGATTTCATGGTTTGAGAATTTGAGCCCCTCATTGGGCTCTGAGCTGGCAGTGCAGAGCTTGCTTGGAATTCTCTCTCTCCCTCTCTCTCTAGCCCTTCTGCATGCTCTCTTTCTCTTTCTCTCAAAATAAATAAATAAACTTTAAAAAATAATTTATCATAGTGTAAATGCAATAGGGAGGATTCAAGTTAACAAAAATAATGTGTGTCTTTAAATTTACAGATTGGCTTTACTATCTTCTCCCCCATTAACTAACAGCTTAAATTTACAGATTGCACTTAAAAGCCACTTGTATGCCATTAAATCCCATTGTGGCCCTCAGGAAAATTATCTGTGTATGCCATATTGACATATTCAACACATCTCAAACTATATTCATTTTTCTCTTTAAACTTTCTCTCCTTCCCAACTACACGTTTCTTTCAATAGTGCTACCATTTTAATCTCCAAATGTAGATATCTTGATGTGATCTCTGATTCTTCCACCACCTTTCCTGTCGTCAGGAACCACCTGGTCATGATCTCACAGTTCGTGGGTTTGAGCCCCGTGTCTGCTCTGGGCTGACAGCTCAGAGCCTGGAGCCTGCTTCAGATTCTGTGTCTCCCTCTCTCTCTGCCCCACCCCTGTTTGCACTCTGTCTCTCTCTCTCTCTCCAAAATTAGTAAACATTAAAAAACATTTCTTTAATTCTTAATTATCTCATCAACTTATGATGTGAGTACCATTATTTTTTTTCAATATATGAAATTTATTGTCAAATTGGTTTCCATACAACACCCAGTGCTCATCCCAAAAGGTGCCCTCCTCAATACCCATCACCCACCCTCGCCTCCCTCCCACCCCCCATCAACCCTCAGTTTGTTCTCAGTTTTTAAGAGTCTCTTATGCTTTGGCTCTCTCCCACTCTAACCTCTTTTGTGAGTACCATTATTATACCCATTTTATAGATATGGGAACCGAGGTTTAAAGAAGTTAAATAATTATCTAAGATCACATGATAGTAAGGAGCAAAATCAGAATTCAAACCCAAGTCTATCTGACTCCAATCCCACAAGCTTAAACTATACAACTGCCTTTGGTCAGTTGTCTGACATGAACTTTTGTCACAGTTCTGCCTGGTTTGTTCTTCAGGATAAGTGAACATTAATTCAGGTTGCCAATGACTACACATTTGCTGTCCTCCTTGAGTTTATATTTTACTTCTCTTCTACCCTGAGTAGCAGAACTTTGGCTCTTCACTTGCATGCTATTTTTCCCTCAGGTCTTCCCAGATCTTATTTTCAGACCATATTTCTTATCTTGTGAAAAAAAAAAAAAAGGTAGGAATAATACCATGTGGGGCACCTGGCTGGCTCAGTTGGTGGAACATGCAACTCTTGATCTCAGAGTCCCTAGTTCAAGCTCCACATAGGGCACAGAGCTTACTTTAAAAAAAAAAAATTAGTTTTATAATCTTAGTAACTTTAGGGACTTGAAGTTACTCTTATCAACTGTAGGCCATAGAAGGCAATCACTTATCAAAGAGGAATTCATCAATGAGAAATTCTCATGTATACATCAGCTGAACAAGACATGTGCCAAGAATTATCAACAACTTGATTTTAACCTTGATTTTATCAAAGTTAACTTTCTTTGTGGTAGTGAAAAGAATTTTTATTCAGAACTTGTAAGAAGGCAAACAGGGCAACCCAGGCATGGTTAGAAAGTCATAAAAAATGTTTAAATGTTTAAAATAGCAGATTTTGCTTTTTAAAATATTTCTGTAATGAGCACATATGTCTTATATAATAAATGACAATAAGTGTCTTAAATTTTTTTTTAACGTTTATTTATTTTTGAGACAGAGAGAGACAGAGCATGAATGGGGGAGGGTCAGAGAGAGAGGGAGACACAGAATCTGAAACAGGCTCCAGGCTCTGAGCTGTCAGCACAGAGCCCAACATGGGACTTGAACTCATGAACTGAGAGATCATGACCTGAGCTGAAGTTGGACACTTAACCAACTGAGCCACTCAGGCACCCTGACAATAAGTGTTTTAAAATGAACTCTTGGCTAACACATGGCGGGATACAGAAACCTCAAGTTACTCTGTGTTCCAGCTGAATTGACACTAGTATGAGTCTAGTGATTGACTCAAACCAAAAGTGGCTCACCTAGGTGAGTCTTAAACCAAACCAAAAAATTCAAAGGTAATTGGGCTACAGGGGTAAGTTGCATGTTCAAGTCACTCTAATTGAATCATCTTACTAGTTAAAATGTGGTTAATATACTGATCTTCTACAAAATAGTACAAAAAATTCACTATCTCTGCAATTACTTAACTCTGTTACTACCCACCAGATGTCTGACTGGGAGATCAAGGAAGCAGTAGGACTAAAAATGGGGTTCCTGAAAGTAGATGTATATAATCACAGCTGTGTTCTAAAGGTTCTGGATGATTCTTTCTGAGTTTATGACCAACGGCACAGGCTTGCATGAGAGCGCCTAGTGTTTTTTTGGGTGTCATTTTATTATTCTTCACTGATGCTTCTTTATTCTCCCCCAGGAAGCCAGTGGCATTAGATTTATTATATCGAAATGGTATGAGAAAGGACTGGCTTCAAAAAGTTAAACAGCCACAGTGAGAGATACTTGTTCAGTTCTAGTGTTTATGGTGTCGGGTGCTGAGAATACAAAGATGAATAAGATACTATCCCTACCCTCAAGGAGCTAAAATCTGGAATGAGAAGACAGACTAGAAAATAGATTATAACATAATATGGTAAGTGCAATATGGAGGATATTTACAAGGTGCTATTGCAATACAGAAGGGTAACCCATCCCAGCCTGAAAGAGAAGGGGTATTAGAATCACGGAATGCTTTTCAAAGACAAGCTTTGAAAGCCAAGTAGGAGTTGCATAAACAAAGTTGAGATGGTGTGCGAGTAAGGTAAGAAGAGCAGTGTCGAGAATCCCACAGGGAGAACACTGTAAGTAAAGGAATGGAGGCATGAAACAGTATCACATACTTGGAGATCTAGGTGTAGTTCCATATAACTGGGATGTCAAGTAAGAGGAGGAGATATGGCAGGGGATGAGGCTTGTGACATAAGGAGTGTCAAATTCTGGCTTTATGAAAAAGCTACAAATGTAGAATTACACAGTATGCATGATAAATATTAATAGAGAAAGAAGTTAAAATAAAATAAATAAATAAACAAGACAGTGGATCTGAATGGAAGTGGCTCTGAGAAGGGCTCTGGGAGCCAGGAGCAGTCAGCGTGGGCTATCTCACAGAGGAATTGTCCCTCTTATTGTTCAAGCTACAATTTGTGTTTCTAATTCAGCCATTTTTATTTGCCAGTCTCATTCCTATGTTTGGTCTGGTTATTTACAGAAGGCAAAGAAAAAAGTGAATGAAGAGGATAAGGAAAGAAGTTACAGATATTTGAGTAAGTGGTTCCTCATTTGGATGTCTAACTGAAATCACAAAGTTAACATATCCAACCTGAACTGTTGATCTACCGCCCCCCAAGACACACACACACACACACACACACACACACACACACACACACAAATTTGCACCACCTGTAGTCTCCTTTATCTCAGTTGATGGCAACTCCAACTTTCCAGTTCTTTAGGACTAAAGTCTTGGAGCCCATCCTTCACTCTTCCCTCTTCCCCATATCCATACCCAGTCCATTAAGAAATTTTGTTGGCTCTTCCTTCAGAATATACCCCTAATCCCACCATTTTCACCATTTCCAGCTCAATCGACATCATCTTTCATCTTGATTACCACAACAGCCTTCCAACAAGTCTCCCTGCTTTTACTTTTGACCTCCTACAATCTGTTCTCCCTGCGATGTCCAAAGGGATCCTTTAAAACTGTGAATCAAGTAGCATCACCCAAAACCCTAAACAACTCCCTTTTTTACTCAGATTAAAGCCAAAGTTCTTAGAATGAATTTCTTTAGGAGCTTTGCTCTGGCTAGTCCCCCTTCCTGAAATATTCTTTGTCCAGTAATCTACTTAGCCAACTCTCTTACCTTTTCAAATTTCACAGCTCCATGAGAGTGACCTTGTCCACCCTTTTTAGTTTTTGTAACCTGTTACCCCTATCCCCATGCACTCCTAACCCCCATTATCCTATATGCTTTTTCTTTTTCTCACAGTCCTTATCACTTCTAATATAATATGTAATGTATTTATTATCTTTATTATTTAGTTTCTTGTCTCCCCCTGCTAGGCTGCAACTTCCACAAGGGATTATTTGATTCACTGGTCTACCCAGCTTAGAACACTAAATGTTGAATGGATGAATGAATGAATGAGTTATTATAGTCAATTGAAAGCTTCACTTACATTATCCAAATTTCCTATTGTTAACCTAAACAGAGGAATGAGTCACAGGCATCTTAATTCTAGGAACTGAATGAAAAAGGAAAACAAAAGTTTCCCTATGGTCTGACCCTGGGGAGAGGGAAGAAGCCACTAATCTTTTAACATTTTAATGTATTTTCTTATTGTCCTGAAGTTTTAAATGAATTATCAGATTTTTTAAAATTAATTTTTTATTTACTTTGAGAGAGAGAGCAAGGGTTGGAGCAGAGATAGAGACAGAGAGAATCCCAAGAATCTGACAGTGTAGAGCCCAACATGGGGCTCAACTCATGAACCATGAGATCATGACTTGAGCTGAAACCAAGAATCAGACGTTTAACCGACTGAGCCACCCAGGCACCCCAAGTTATCAGATTTTTAAAAATTTGTTTATATGTATGTGTCCTTTCAGGCCTTTTCTATCACAAAGATTATAAACATATTCTTTATACTTGTTCTCACACTTAAATAACTTAGTTTCGCTTTATTTTTTAAGTTTAGATCAGGTCTTTAACCCATCTGGAATTTATGCTTGTGATTCGTGAGAAGTAGGGAGCTGACATCACTTCTTGCAAATGATTAGCCAATTGATCCCAAATCATACATATACAAAAGAACCCAGCCATTCATCACTGGTCTGAATGTCACCTTACTATAAAGTTTATTCTTGAATTTTTTGTTCCTTCAATCTATTTGTCTATTCTGGCACAAATATCAAACTAATCACTGTGACTTTACATTATATTTTGATTATCTTGGGGTTATCTCTGTTCTTAACATTACAAGTCACTATTTATTACTATTTTTAGCCTGAATCAAACACATTTCCATTAATGTGACATTTTTGAATATTTACTATGTGTTGTGCACTGGAAATAAAAATATGTTGGCTGGACTCAATTGTGCAAATTTAAATTCAGTGGATTGTGGTCTAAACTCTGCTTTTTCAGTTGAGTTTTTTTGGGGGGAAGGGAAGATGATGGCAAAGTTGTTTTTTTCCTCTTAAGTATTGCTTAAGTTGCTGATGTATCCATACATAAGAAAGATTGGTTTTGCTAACTTTTTCTGAAATAGTAAGTCTATATATGAATCAGATGTTGAGAGGTTCTAATGAAAAGCCTAAAAATGTGGACAAAGGCTAGGGAATGAGAAAAACAAGATGTAGTGTAATATCCTAAATTTATAGTTTGTTTTCTAGCCTTAGACTGCCATTTAGGTGACAAGTGACTTCATGAATAAATATTAGGGCAAGGTTTTTCCTCTCCCTTTATGAAACTTTGAGAGTTACACACCAAGTCATGCCCAGCGAAGCATCACCACATCCTAGCAAGATCCTGAGTGTATGTGCTCATGAGGACATTTAATTGCATGTTCCCACATCCTCAGATTAACCTTTTGGCAAAGTTAGCTCACTTCATTTGCAAAGGATATGGGGTAACCATGGTCCATTGTTGAGCAAAAGAGGATGAAGATCAGCTGGAAATTGCAATCAGGGAGAAGGTTTGGGTGTATTCTATAAAGCTAGGAGTAACACCAGGAAGTCTACCACATTTAACACAGGTTAAAAGAGTTGAATGTTAAAAACTCTTAAAGAGAAGGTCTTTAAAACTTTAATACTCCCCTACCACACATTAAGTAAATGAATTTTGACATACGTTTGTGCATGGTATACACAATAGTAATATTCGAATATAATTTATTTGAGTGTCATATCGGACCTTCATCTGGTGAGTATTTATTAAGCATTTACTATGTTGGGGATAGCGAGGTGAACTAGACAGACACAATTCCTTCCCTCAGCCAAGGAACTGCCCCTTCCCAACCAAGTGTGTTATGTCATTGACCAAGAAAGGTAAGTGAACAGTCTTTAAACTGTGGAATGACAGAAATGTTTTGTTTAATTACATAATTATCGACATCCAAGGAAATCTGTCTACTCTAAAGCTGATTATAAGTTTCATAACTTCTCTTTGTATTCACCCTCTTTAATTTTTTTAATGTTTATTTATTTTTGAGAGAGAGAGAGAGACAGAGCACGAGCAGGGGAAGGGCAGAGAGAGAGGGAGACAGAATTTGAAGCAGGCTCCAGGCTCTGAGCTGTCAGCACAGAACCTGATGCAGGGCTCAAACCCACAAACTGCAAGATCATGACCTGAGCTGAAGTCGGACACCTAACCAACTGAGACACTCAGGCACCCTCTTTAAATATCAAATCCGAACATGATTAGCCAGGACTCATGACCTACTTTGCCAGCCTAATACTATTTTATGTCCCTTTCATTACTGTAGTCAAAAAGCTGAGTTTAGTTTTAATGTCACACTAGACATTATTGGATGCTCCCTATGATTAAGAACTCCTCAGTGATTAGTTTTCTTATTCACCAGATTCTCCAAAGAGCATAGTCTTCTCTCCCATAGGGAAAGAGTGGTTGGCTACATTTGGGGCTGCCATATGAGAGTGTTTTCTAAAATATGTCATATGGGATGGGTCCCAGAGTAGGCATGGGTTGTTCAAGGCTGGGTTTGGGATCACAAATACATATAGAATAAACCAGGACTTCAAGGTCTGAGATCACAGAAAGAGAAGAAGAAAGCAATGTCTGGGCACTGAAATATATCTGTTACATGTCAACTTCCTAACATCACTAAGGAGGATTAAATCTGCAGAAAGATGAAAAATGGGCAGTGGTAAAATCCAGAAAGCACACAAAGAAGTGACAGCACTGGCCTTTGAAGAACATATCCTAGAAGAGTTGTTCTTAACCTTGTTTTCATATCCTCACTGGTATGATACACTGTTTTTGAGACCCTGGTAGAGATTGAAATTGTTGGGGCACCCAGGTGACTCAGTCGGTTAAGCATCCGACTTCGGCTCATATCATGATATCCTGGTTCATGATTTCGAGCCCTGCATAGGCTCTGTGCTGACAGCTCAGAGCCTGGAGCCTGCTTAGGATTCTGTGTCTCCCTCACTCTCTACCCCTTGCCCACTCACACTGTGTCTCTCTCTCTCTTTCTCTCAAAGATAAATAAACATTAAAAAAATAAAAATAAAGAAAATAAGAAATTGTCTTCCTTCCTTAACTGGTTTTCCTAGTTAAAAGTTTAAAAAGTACTTGTATGCCTCTCAGTTGGTTAAACGTCTGACCCTTGATTTTGGCTCATGTCATGGTCTCACAGTTCATGGGTTCAAGGCCTCGCACTGGGTTCCGTGCTGACAGGGTGGAGCCTGCTACGGATTCTGTCTCCCTCTCTCTCTGCCCCTCCACCACTGTACTCTCTAAATAAACAAACAAGTACGTAAGTAAGTAAGTACAATCACTAAATGAAGAAAAAGGCTTTCATTAACTTTCATGACTACACCAGGCTCCAAACCAGAATTTTAGAACACAAATATTCGGAGCTGAGTTGGAGAAGCAAAAATCACTCTCCAACTTCAGTTCTCAATCTGGCCCACATCTCTAACTGCTGCAGATTACTGTTATGAAACTGGGAATCCAGCACTAGTCCATACTGAGTGCTGCTCCAGAGGTACAGGGTAAATGTTGCTGACAAAACTTCTAAGTGTTCTAATGAGGAGAGCTTGAGAAGTGAGTAATTCCTTAACTGAGTATGATGCATTTATAGGGTTAAAGGTGGAGGGCATGTTTAATCTGGTAATCGCTTATAGAAAATGTGGGTAATTTCTCTGGGGAGAACAACCCCAATTACTCATAATGCACCATACTGGGCAGTGCTCAATAGGTGCCACTGCACTACAAATTTAGGTCTGGCATACATTCTCTTGATAATACACTCCCACCCCCTCCACTCCCCCCCCCCCAAAGGTAATGAAA
The DNA here is from genome assembly GCF_023721935.1 of Panthera uncia. Classification (NCBI taxonomy): domain Eukaryota; kingdom Metazoa; phylum Chordata; class Mammalia; order Carnivora; family Felidae; genus Panthera; species Panthera uncia. The sequence continues at coordinate 85,387,260 of NW_026057582.1, forward strand.
TAATAATGGTTGATGGCACCATCTGAGAGGTAGCATAATGGAAGGTGTTACCTGGGCTTTGGAGTCATTTCTAGGTTAGAATTCTAGAACTAACTACTACATAGCTGAGAACACTCATTTCACCAATGTTCTGCTTTGATCTGCTCCTGAAAGTTGGGGAGAGCCTGTGGTGAACTTAGAAACAAGAAATACAGAGCAACCTTTTCTCCTTCTGATCATATTCCTCCCAGTTATCTAGTATCTGGCCCACCCATAGCTTTGCCAGATGCCTAGTTTTAAGCCCTTTGTTTCCCAGGGTTCACTCATGTCTATACCTGATAACGTCCCCAGAAAGGGCTCTTGTAGTTTCAGGGAAGTTGCCTCTCTTCTCCTGGGAGCCTTTATCTAACAGAACCAACATCTTTGCACCTAGATTTGTGTTTACTACTCAGTTTTTTTTTAAATATTAAAAACCATTCACTTTCATTTATATGCAAACTTGTTAATAAAAATATTTAGGGAGAAGGGATTCTCTGTCATACTAAGTCCAGCAAGATGCTAACATTGATAGTACTTCTAAAATTTAGGTACTTATAGAATCTCAAGATATTAAGGTTTCAAGGATTGAGGACTAACAAGAAATACTAAAGTGGTAATTTCGTATCAACAAAGCCAATACCTTATATGAATTTCACAAGGTATACACAATTCAGATGATGAATCAAGGCTCAAATTTCAAGGATGAATACCTAAAACATTTCATTAACTTCACAAAGCTCAACAGGAAAAATGGCCCATTTAAAGAGGATAATTGAGAAGAATTTAATGAAGATACTAATTAAAAAAGGGTGAGCAGGATTAAGGGAAACCAAATCAGGATGGTGAAATACCTCAGAAATGTCCCAATCTTTCTGCAATGATGGTAATGTTAGACATCTACATTGCCTAATAACCATGGATATTAGCCTCATGAAGCTGGCTATTGAGCACTTAAACTTGATTAATGCAACTAAGCCACAGAATTCATTTTACTTAATCTCAATTAATTAAACTTTAAATAGCCACATGTGACTAATGGTTGCTATACTGGACAGTGCAGCTAAGGTCTAACAAAGAACCATTACAATTCTTAGGCCTAGAGAGGTAAGAAGGAACAATTACTGGAACCTGGAGTAATGCAGAATTAGAGCTTATAGAAGAGAACTACATGATAGTAGTCATGTGGACTTTGACAGAAGAATGCAGCCACTGATAACTTACAGACTGGCAGAGGAAACTGAGAATACTCTCATTCTTCCTGCCCAACCACCCCCCTCTGATGCTTCTGACTGGTAGAGCTCACCAGAAACTAGAGGACCAAGAAAACTTTTATATAGTCCATAAGAGTCAGCACAGAACATAGTGAAGGATGGAGACTAGATCTGGAGTAAAACATTATCATACCATGTACAAAATGACTTGAGGCATAAAATGTCTGGTTTATTAGTATGAATAAATCTAAAAAAATGGAACAAGTGGCAAAAAAAATTAAAAGCATATTTTTCAATAAAGTCCTACAAATGTCTTATTAAAAGCTATCCCAGAGTTCTCTGTTGCACTAAATGGCACAATGCTTTAATCCAACTGTAACTGGGTTCACTTCCGATTTCATACATGAAGAATGAAATCAAACCATGTCCCTTCAGTGACATTCAACCTTGTATTTTTTTTAAGGTAGCATCATAAAAACAAGGCCTCAAAAATTGGGTAAAAACTCATTTCTGTACTTCTCCATGGAAATCTTTAGGAAAAGGCAAAAGATTTATGTAATCTGAAACCAGAGTATCAACCTTGTATTTTTACCAAGAATCTGTGTTAAACTTTTTCAAAATAGCATTTCAAATCACAAAGCCTGAGTGGGAAATTTTTCACTTGACTTAGGCTGAAGGTCATTGTAACACAATAAATGGATAAACTTAGATGAGGAAAACCAATCAACTAGACACATAGGGATCCAAAGGCTCCCCAATTCCTATTCTAGGACTGTATGGTCATTCTCTTTGGACAGGCCTACTTATGTTTTATTTTTGTACCATCTCTCTGAATGTTGGTATGTGTTTTAACAACCTGTTTCACTTTCTGCACTGGATAGTAGTGCTAAAGAGAAGAAAATGATGGGGAAGGAAAGAGTTGTAGTGTGTATAGCCACAGTCAAATCCTATTTGTGGAAACCTTTATTGTGTACTTCAGTGATTCTTGAATATTTCAAAAGTCCAGTCCTACTGTCCAGCACTTAAGGAAGAAAGGTCTAATGTCACTGCATGGGGGTTGAAGTAGGTGCCAAAAGAAAAGCAGTTCCCACCACCTCCAAGGAGCAGGAGCTGTTGCTCTTCAGGAAGTAGGATGCTGGAATGATTGTGTAACATTAATGGCCATGGCACACATGTTGTGTCAATTTGATACTCAGAGCTCAACCCTGTAGTCAAATCAATTACAGTCACCCCAGGAATTGAGGAGGAATGAATCCAAACCCCACCAACCAGTAGAAGCTTCCCGTTGAGCACATGAGCTGTGTGTGAATACCTTGGAGTAATGGGGGGCTGGATGACTATTGATTCCCACAGGAATCCACAAGAAATTGGTTTTAAAAAGAGTACAGAGCTCAGTGGCTCCTCAGAAGCACCCAGACCTCCAGCAATAAGGGCTCCCCCTTGCCAGCTGCAGGCACTATGTGAATGCCGACCTTCAGGTGCTTCCCCCTTCACTGGGATACTGACCCAGGCCATTGTCCCCATATGTAGGAAATGCCAGTCACTTAGAACAGGTTTCACCACACTTCGACCCCCATACACAAACAAATACTTCTGATTGTTACAGGACACTTCTGTTGTTGAATGCCGCCAACATGACAACATGGAATCTTCTGGGCCAGCCTTTGTTACTGTTACATTTAGGTCCCCAGTGCTATTATCCTCACTCTTACAGACACCAAGTTGTAGAATCCCCAAGGCTGGAGTTACTGGGGACAGTCTCCCTCCCAGAACCAGAACCTGAGTATCTGAAAGTCTTGTCATGGTGTGATAAAGGCGCCCATCCCACTGGGCTCCAGTCTCACAACTGCGTATTTGGTTGCCTTTCCATTCAAAGTCACAATGTCTTGACAGCAAGTGAAACTTGCTCACTCGGCAATGCCGCCCCTCTTGTTCTCCAAATCCTCCTGCACTAAGAATAATGCTTGGGCTCAAAAGGACAGAAGCGTGCCCATATCTCCTAAGGTTTGGGCCCTGGTTGTCACTGGTGACTACACTGGCAGGCAAGACTCCTGATGGAGAATCAGGATCTACTCGAGGAAACGCCTCTGAGGGTGGAAACACCAGAGTTTGGGTGAGAGCATCTCCTCTAAAAGCGGCCAAAATGAAATAGTGGGCGCACTTCAGATGCCACTCCTCAAACTCATCAAAAGGTTCAAGATTTTCCACTCGCTGGCATTCTTCTGGGGGGAGAAAGCAGCGATAGAATTTATTCATGTCCATGGCACTGCAGGCAGTCCAGCCAGCCTGAAGGAAGCGATGCTGCTGGGCCTGCACGTCGGGAAAGCGGTCCAGGCCATGAAGGGGAGAATTAAGCTGCCGAAAATGCTGCTGCATGAACTGGCCAAACGCATCGTGCGGTCTCATCTGCTCGTAGATTACGAAAAGAGCATCAGGAAAACGTTGGGCTGCCCAGGCGATGAGGGCCGCGGCCTCGTCCGGGTCGAGGTAGGTCAGCACTGCCTCTGCTAGGAGCAGAGTGGGCGCGGCTGCGTGGAGGCCCGCGGCGGCCAGGGCCTGATCCAATCGCGGGAGCTGTCGCAGGTCCAGGCCCAGGAGGCGGTAGTCCAAACTCTCAAAGCACAGTGCTGACGCGGGGTCCCCGTTCTGGAAAGGCCCAGTTAACGCGCACAGTTCCGGCGTATCTCGAATCCTTTCCGCTTTGCGCCGGGCCACGTCCGGAAAGTCTACCTCCCAGACTGCAGCCTCGGCCAGGCGGCCCTCACTTTTCAGGCGAAAATACAGAGAATCGGAGCCAGCTCCCAACGACACTATCTGTGCCCGAGGCGCGCCGGGGGCCGCGCACGTCCGTTCCAGGAAGGCGCGCACGCAGTGCCCCACGGCGCGTGCGCGGACGTAGTAGCCGCGGTGGATGAGCGGCGCGCGGCGTACGGTCCCTGGAACGAGCAACGCTGCAAAGGGGTCGTGCACGTACCCGTGCGTGGCCAGGGAACTCTTGCTGAGGGCGCTGCTGTCGTTAGTGCTCTGTACTGCCCCCGCCCGACGCTCGCGGCTCCGCGGGCCCATGGCCAAGAAGAGGGTAAGGAGCAGCGCTCCGTCACGGTGGTGAGCTGCTCTTTCGTTCTGTTAATACCCACTGCGGGGACTTCTGTCCGGAGAGAGCTTTTCCGTGACTCCCCTTCCGCGTGTGTGCGCGTCACTTCCGTGAAGAACGCACCGCACCAATCAGAATTGAGGAGGGTGTCGCTTGTGCTAAAATTCGACTGTCTGATTTTTTTACGGATTTTCTGCGTCTGCATTTTTGGGGAAGGCTTACCGCTGTGGCTTATTGTAGGCATGTGGACTGTGTCCGGAAAGCGCTTTTCTACAAGCCTTTACGTCTGAGGGGGAAATTTAGCTAAGTCCTCATAGCTGTCTCAACTGTTGACAAGAATCTTTAAGGGGTGAGTCTGTGAGGACTGACAACCAGACCTCCTTGGTTGGCAGGGTCAGCATTGAGTAATTTGGTAGGGGCACAGCAGGGTTAGAACCTCTGACCTTGGGGGGCAAGGAGAAGGGGTCGTTTCTCAGATGCTAACTACTAGTACTTACTAATTTATGTAATGCTTTAATAGTTTAAAAACAGATCCCATTTAAATCTGAAAACAAGTCAGTGAGGCCAGGCGCAAAATGAAAAATTTTTTACAGAGGTTGTGATTCATCTAATAAATGTTTCCCCACAGACATATACTGTTAATTCACCTGTATTCCCGGCTCTGTGCAAAGCTGACAATAAGTAAGCCACTCAGCCTCTGTTTCTCAGTTATAAAGGTTTTTTTTTGTTTTTAATGTTTATTTACTTTTGAGAGAGACAGAGGCAGAGCGTGAGCAGGGGAGGGGCAGAGAGAGGGAGACACACAGTCTGGAACAGGCGTCAGGCTCTTAGCGGCCAGCACAGAGCCTGATGCGGGGCTCGAAGCCGTGGACAGTGATCATGACTTGAGCCGAGTAGGGCGCCCAACCGACTAAGCCACCTAAGCGCCCCTCTGTTCTCAGTTATAAAATTACATTCCCCTCCACTTCTGAAAGTCTCTGATTCTAGGGTGGTGTTGAATATATCCACAGAAGAGGGAATCACAGAAGAGAGGTGATTATTCTCTCTGAAATGGTCTGAGACTTGTTCGGTGTATAAAATAACCATGGAAGGAGTGCCTGGGTGGCCTAGTCGGTTGAGTGTCGGACGTAGGCTCGGGTCCTGATCTCATGGTTCATGGGTTCCATCCCCGCTTCAGGCGGAGCCTAGAGCCTGCTTCGGATTCTGTGTCTCCCTCTCTTTCTGCCCCTCCCCTGCTCGTGCTCGCTCTCTCAAAAATAAATAAACATTAAAAATTAAAAAAAAAAAAACCATCGAGTTTCTAAGTTGGGTGTTTGGAAGTCATCACCAGTAGGAAACTGCTTCCAGAGATATTTGGGAGATTTATAATTTCTTAATTGGGATTTGGTGACTGACTGCAGGGGCTGAGGGGAGAAGGAAATCAGGATTACTGTCACTGTGGTGACCTTGAAGCAATGTGGCAGAATGATTAAGAGCAAGAGTTTAGGAGTTCAGCTGATTTGGATTTGGATACTGGAACTCAGAAGTTTGAGTCAGGATAAAGTTTCGGTCATTGAAAAGTGTCTTTCGATTTGGTGTGGAAGAGCTTCTAATGACTTTAGGGAGAGCAATTTCTGTGGAGCAGAAAGGGCAGAGTTTATGTTTCAGTGAATGGTAGATAAGTAAATGGAGGCAGCCAGTCTATATTATGCTTTCAAGGACCTTAGCTTAGAATTTAAGGAAAGACAAGGCAGTAAAGAGGGATATGGGATGAAAGAACGGTTTTGTTTGCCTGTTTCTTAGGTGGAAGCAAATAATGTACCTGCGTGTTGGTTCCCTGACGGAAATTAGCCAGTGGAGAGAGAGGTTGGAGGAACAGAAAAGTGAGATTAACTAGTGGAGTAATGACTTGAAATAGCTAGGAGGGAATGGGATTTAGGGCACAAATTGATGTTGAGGACAGAAGAATGAATCCTTTATCTCTGACTTATGAGAGAAGAAAGTGCACAGATACAGATAAGTATAGGTGTAGGTGAAGGCAGAGAGAGATAGAGGGAATCCATACCTGATGGCTTCTGTTACCTCTCAAAAGCTGGCAGCTGGGTTGTTAGTTCATTGTGAGGGGATTGGTGGCGGGGGGCGGGGGGAGCGCGGGGAGGGGTGCTTCAAGTGTTTGGAATTGCCTCTGATGGCAATGGGAGCTCCCCTGAGCTTGCTCGGCTGTGGGAGCCTCATCTCTAAAATAAGAAGAGTAGGGGCGCTCAGTCGGTTAAGCGGCCCACTTAGGTTCAGGTCATGATCTCACGGTCCGTGAGTTCGAGGCCCGTGTCAGGCTCTGTGCTGACAGCTCGGAGCCTGGAGCCTGTTTCAGATTCTGTGTCTCCCTCTCTCTGACCCTCCCCCGTTCACGCTCTGTCTCTCTCTGTCTCAAAAATAAATAAACGTTAAAAAAATTTTTTTTTAAATAAAATAAAATAAGAAGAGTAAGTGCTGCTTTCTGAGTTGTCTCAGATTTGATTGACGGCCAAAGAGAAAAAAAAAAAGAATTGTGGGACTTTAAAATATGTATACAGTACTGTAGAAGTATATTATTATAAGTTAGTAAAATATATGTGATACATTAGAAACAGTACTTTTTTGATAAAGAACAGATCAAGAAAAGTGATTCAGGAAAAAAGACAATGCAGCCAAATTTGTGATTTGGGTACCTTACAATTGTTTTCCGGTTATTATTTTTTAATCTGTTTATTCTCATGTAAAATGAGGATGATAATATCTCATGGATTGTTGTGAGGATTAAGTAAAATAACCACCTAAGAAACTTAGCAGAGTGTTTGGCTCATGATAAGTACTTAATAAATAGTAACAAATGTCTTTATTATTATGACTTCCCTTTTTTTTTTATTTTTTATTTTTTTGGTGTGAAAAATATTCTCTGGGAGACAGGAGACTTGGTTCTGATCTTGGTAACTTGATGAAATGTAATACAAATGTAGAAAGATCTTAACTCAATGTGTTGCCTTTTGGCTACTCACTCCCATCCCAGCTTCTTCTGGCCCATGCCACACCTAGCCCAGAAAGGTAGAATGTGACAGGGCATGGTATTGTTGACGGCAGTATCTTAGGCATGGATCAGTGAAACAGGTTTTTTATTTTATTTTTTTAAGTTTATTTTTTTTAGTAATCCCTATCCCCAATGTGGGGCTTAAATTCACAACCCCAAAATCAAGAGTTTCATGCTTTTCAGACTGAGCCAGCCAAGCACCTGAAAACAACAATATTTTCAGTGTGTAAAGATTGTGCTTTTTGGTGGCTTTCACATTTCCTCAGGTTAACATTGTAGCCAGTGGGTCAGTAAATTTACAATGAGTTAAAGCTCAATCTGGAGGGTGGCTTGAATGTAGCACAAAATAAAATCAGGGTCCTAGAGCCAATCCTAGAGGATTGACCAGTCAATAAAATCAATCCTAGAGGATTAAAAATGTATATGAAAGGCTAGCCACCTGTCAGATTATCAGCCCTCTGTGAAAAATGTCCTAAGTGCTTTTTTAGGTTGTTGTTCTGTTGTCTAAACATAAAAGTTCTTCCCTCTCACAATTCATAATAATAAAATTGTTTTGCAAGTTTTAAAAATTATTTAATTATTTTATAATTACTTAAAATTAATTTATTAACTATTTAATTTTTTAAATTATTAGTAAACTATCTAATTTGTTATTCAAATTTTTCATTTATTAAAATTATTTTAGAAAGCAATCAAGTATTAACATGCTTGTTGTGAAACCTTCAAATTGAACAAAACTGTGTATGGTAAATAAAAGTGAAATTGTCTCCCTTGACATTTGCCATTTCCAACCCACTTTCTTAAGACTTCTATGTATCCTTTCCACCCAGGTATATGTATGGTTTATCTCCCTCTCTGTTTTTATATTATTTTTGCTTCCCTCCCCTTATGTTCATCTGTTTTGTATCTTAAATTCCACTTAAGAGTGAAATAATGTGATATTTGTCTTTCTCTGACTTACTTCACTTAGCATAATACACTGTAGTTCTATCCATGTTGTAAATGGCAAGATTTCATTCTTTTTGATCACCAAGTAATATTCCATTGTGTGTGTGTGTGTGTGTGTGTGTGTGTGTGCGTGTGTGTGTGTATACACACACTACATCTTCTTTATCCATCAGTCAATGGACATTTGGGCTCTTTCCATACTTTGGCTATTGTTTATTGACCATTTTAATATTGTGGTAACTTCTTTTTTTTTTTTTAATTTTTTTTTAATATTTATTTATTTTTGAGACAGAGAGAAACAGAGCATGAATGGGGGAGGGTCAGAGAGAGAGGGAGACACAGAATCTGAAACAGGCTCCAGGCTCTGAGCTGTCAGCACAGAGCCTGACGCGGGACTCCCGAACTCATGGACCACGAGATCATGACCTGAGCCGAAGTCGATCGCTTAACCAACTGAGCCACCCAGGCGCCCCTTGTGGTAACTTATTTAACGCCTCTCAGTATCAACTTGATTTGTAATGTGGCAAATTTATTTTGCAAGGTTGTTGGGAAAATTAAAAGTAATAGTAAAAGCACTTGCTACTTACCTGGTAGGGTCTGAATGGAAACTATTCGTCTTATCAATATCATCATCATTAAGATGTGAGAACCCAGAGGGTCAGGTTGTCTATTCTGAAAATCACTAAATTTCATTTGAAATTTTAATTTATAAGCCACCTTCAGAGGTGAAGGGAAATGAAGATTTATTTATCATCTACAATGTGCTAAGCATTGTCCTAGGTTCTAGGGAGGTAAAATAAGCTATAGGCCTGTTTCTTCTGAAGTTCATAATCTGGTGAGAAAGAAAGACAAGTAAGTCAGTGATTGAGATACAGTGTGACAAAGTGCTGATTTAAAGGTAGTCACTGGATTATATGGGACAGTAGTAGAGGGAAAGTAGATTATTAATCCTAAGAGCTACTCTGCATTTGTATCCCATTTTTATAAATAAGAAAACTGAAACTAAGTAATGAAGGCCATACAGCTACTAGATGGCAGAACTATAAGAATTAATCTAGGTACATGTGACTCCAGTTCCTCTGCTCTTCCTTTTATGTTATGTTATGTTATTTTTAAGAGAGAGACAGCATGAGTGAGGAAGTGGCAAGGAGAGAGAGAGAGAGAAAGAGGAGGGGGGGAGAGAGAGAGAATGAATGAGAATATCCCAAGTAGGCTCCTCACTGTCAGCACAGAGCCCAATGCAGGGCTCAAACTCAGGAAACCATGAGATCATGACCTGAGCTGAAACCAAGAGTTGGATGCTTAACCAACTGAGCCACGCAGTTGCCCCTCTTCCTTTATATTTTTTAAGCAGCTCAAAAACATAAACTTTTACCCAAAATAGGCTTTATAAATTTCTACTTTTAGAAGTAGTTTCATAGAAAGTTCTAATAGGTAAGGAATACTCAATACCTTACTAAATTCCTTTATTTTTTAATTTTTTTATTTTGAGAGAGAGAGCAAGCAGGAAAGGGGCAGAGAGAAGGAGAGAGAATCCCAGGCAGGCTCTGCACCATCAGCGTGGAGCCCAAACCCATGAACTGTGAGATCACGACCCAAACCAAAATCAAGAGTCTGACGCCTAACTGACCGAGCCACCCAGGCACCCCACCTTAGTAAATTTCAGATTTTAATTCACCTCTACCAGTTTGAGGCATTTTCTTATTTCTAGTTCAGATTGTTAGTTTGCTTAAATTAGCATTGAAGGGGTTTTCATCTTTTTAAAAAAATTTTTTTAATGTTTATTTCATTTTTGAGAGAGAGAGAGGCAGAGCACAAGCAAGGGAGGGGCAGAGAGAGAGAGAGAGAGAGAGAGACAGAATTTGAAGCAGACTCCAGGCTCTGAGCTGTCAGCACAGAACCCGATGTGGAGCTCAGACCCACCAACTGCAAGATCATGACCTGAACTGAAGTTGGACACTTAACTGACTGAGCCACCCACGCGCCCCAGGGTTTTCATCTTTTAAGGAATAAAGTGGCAAAATTCTGTTTCTTTGCTTTTATGTCAACACCTGAAAATGTTCACATTTGTTTACATAGGTGAAGCTGAGTCCAGAGCTACATATACAGTTTATCTTATCAAAATGTATGGACATAAAACAATCTGAAGGAATTCAAGACCACAGAACTTACAAAAGTACATTGTACTGTTTATAACAAGAACGAGAGTATTTGGAGAAAGATCTTTTTCTACTACACCATGATGGAAGCAGAAGAACACCAGCAACCATGGAAGACAGCTTTTTATTCAGAATTACCTAAAGTGGTGAGAATTCAGCCACAGAATTCTGGAGTGGTTACTAATTATACGGACATCTGTGTTGTTGTTGTTGTTGTTGTTGTTGTTGTTTTCACAAAGAGAAGTAAATTTTATAGGTAGAATTTAAACTTTGTAAACTATAAGAGTCATGTAGCTACATCTGGTAGGTAGTTTACCTGGTACAGAATACAAACATCAAGTACCTGGTATGATGCTATGAATCTAGTTGATACTTGAGAAGTTTTTACTGATTGTATTCTCTTGTTTTTAGGAACTTCATGCTCACTTGAATGGATCCATTAGTTCTAATACCATGAAGAAATTGATAGCCAAGAAGCCAGATCTTAAAATCCACGATCAGATGACTATGATTGACAAGGGAAAGAAAAGAACTTTAGAAGAGTGAGTTTGGGGAGGTTGTGGACATACTTCTTTTTTTTCTCTTTTATTGTTTTGAGATTGTAAATAGTATGTAAGAATCCAGATTTTTGTAGTTTAGAAATGTGTAGCCATTTGGTATGGAGGGTATAACTTGACATACAGAATTTTTTTCCAGCTGTCAGACTGTTGACAGTATTTTTAGTGATTTAGGTTGTTTGTAAAGTTGTACTATATTGAAATATTCTTTCTTTCTTTTTTTAAAGCTTATTTATTTTGAGAGAGAGAGAGCGGGGGAGGAGCAGAGAGAGAGAGAGAGACAGAGAATCCCAAGCAGGCTCCACATGATGGGGGCTCAGTCTTATGAACCATGAGATCATAACCTGAGCCGAAATCAAGAGTCAGACACTTAACTGACCGAGCCACTCAGGTGCCCCTGGAATATTCTTTAGACTTAAAAATATAGGCTTATTGACTTGTCTCCCTGTTTGCTGTTATCAGCAGAGGGTAGGAGGTGTGGCGAAGGGAAGCTACTGTTGCCCGCTTAAAAATAATGTTTTATTTTTAGTCATTTGATTATCCTTCCAGATCAGTATAATTTTTGAAAAACTTAGTCTGTAATTCTTTATAGATGTATAATTAGTATTAGCCTAAAATATATTAATTCAACGTAATGGGTTTGTCTTGAGTGACGAGTTTTTGATGATTAGAGTATGTTAAAACTTTTCATGTTGCAGATGTTTCCAGATGTTTCACATTATTCATCAGCTTACTACTAGCCCTGAAGATATTCTAATGGTGAGAAATGAAGCAATTTTTAGAGTGGTTTAAAAACTATTAAGTAATTCGTGCACTTCTGGTGTTACTTGCTTTGATCAAGAATCAAATGAGAAATGCTTTCTGCTTTTTTATGGCAACTGTTTTCAAAACCAACATCTGACATTTGCCAAGAACTAATATCAAAAGACTACATTCATTGAAAAAGATAAAAGAACCAAGATCATCATTTTCTGTTACATACAGGATAAAATGGAGGATAAGATCCTGTCCTGTTTTCCATATATTACTTACCATATGAAATATTTGACCATATCTGGCCATTTTCTTGATAAGGCTTTATCTGTATTGCTTGAGATACTTTTAACTGCCTAGGTGCGCAGTATAGACAGTAAAGTTCAAGAAGTACTTAGAGATTGAATGACTGATTAATCCCTAGAGAAAGTGTGCCTTCCCTCTGGGGATGAAGGACTAGAGGACACCATTGTGTTCTCTTATCTGAAGCTCTGTGATATTAGAGCCTGATACAGAAGACTGGCTTTTGTATCATTGTCTGACCAGGATGGCATTTTAAAATGTACTCTTTGTAAATGGAGAAAAGTAAATCCTACCAGTGTTCTTAACCATTAGAAAAAAAATTGCAGATTAAGAAGTATAACCTGTGTTTTTGGAGAACTAACTTCTGACTGGTCAAGAAAGAATTTTCCTTGGCTGGCTGAGACTGCTCCTCATGATAACTATAAGTAATCATCTTTTGAAGGAGAGTTAACTCTAAAAGTTTAGCTCAACAGAAGTTGATTGAGTGTCCGCAATGTTCTAGGCACTCTGCGAAAGACTGGGGGGTATGAAGATAGATGGACATGGTTCCTGCCCGTGAGGAATTTATATTTAGGTTGGAGAGACAGACCCATAAGTAGATAAATCCAATATAATGAGGTAATCTGTGTGTTAGAGATATACACAGGGATTTATAGGAACCCAAAGGAGCATTGTCTGATCAGCCACTCAATAGCGTTGAATACTGCTGGGAATGTTTCACTTTCTGTTGTTGATTGTAACAGAGCAAAACTCATGAAATTTTGGATTTGAAGAGCTTAACATTCTGGCTATAATAATCCCATGTTCGTTATTTAATTCCTTTCAAAGTTGTTAAAAAGCTTTCTTAAAATGAGATAAGGCCAAAGGATACAAAAATACAGATTTGAAGGGGTACATGCACCCCAGTGTTTTTGGCAACTTTATCAACAATAGCCAAACTATAGAAAGAGCCCAAATGTCCATCGACTGATGAATGGATTAAAGAAGATATGGTATATATACACAATGGAATATTTCACAGCCATCAAAAAAAAAAAATGAAATCTTGCCATTTGCAACAATGTGGATGGAGGTAGAGAATATTATGCTAAGCGAAATAAGTCAGAGAAAAACAAATACCATATGATTTCATTCATGTGTGCAAATTAAGAAACAAAACAGGTGAACATATGGAGGGAAAAAGGAAAAAAAGGAGAGAGGGAAACTAACCTTAACTTTTGGAAATAGAGAACAAACTGAGTATTGATGAAGGGAGGGAGGTGGGGGGTGGGTTAGGTGGGGAATGGGTACTAAGGAGTGCACTTGTTATGATGAGCACTGGGTGTTGTATGTAAGTGATAAATCACTGAATTCTCCTGAAACCAATATTGCACTGTATGCTAACTAGAATTTAAATAAAATTTGAAATGAAAAAAAAAAGCAAGGTGAGGAATTAAGATTCTATGATTTGATTTAGTGGTACTAGAATGAATAACTTTAGGTGGTTCTGAAGGAGGACGCCAAGAGTGAAATTAGTAACATTTACATATAATAAATGAACGCTGTACGGGAGTATGTGGAGAGATTGTTTGTAAATGTGGGATCAAGTGTGTGGGATCACTTAATAGTCCAGGCAAGGTAACCTGGGTGTAATCTCAAAGAGAAAAAGGATTGGAACGTGATTGATGTGCCAGACACTACATCCAAGACTACTTTCTGAGGTAGGTATTTTTACTGTTCCCTTTTTGCAGGTGGAAAAAAAAACAAAAAACAAAAAAAAACCCCTGAGGCTTAAGTAGGTTAAAGGTAACTTGTTCAAGGTCACTCACAGAATAAGTGGAGGAATTGACTGTCTGGTTCCAGAGCCTGTGTTCTTTTTTTTTTTTTTTTAATGTTTTAATGTTTATTTATTTTTGAGAGAGAGAGAGAGAGACAGAGCGTCAGCGGGAGAGGGGCAGAGAGAGAGGGAGACACAGAACTCCAAGGGGGCTCCAGGCTCCGCACTGTCAGTACAGAGCCCGACGCGGGGCTCGAACTCACAAACTGAGATCAGGACCTGAGCTAAAGTCAGATGCTTAACCGACTAAGCCGCCCAGGTGCACCTAGAACCCGTATTCTTTCTCATTCAAGAGATGCAGTCTTACACCATCCTTAGAGTAAGCAGAAACTTAACTGTGTTGTGTCGTATCTGAAGAAGGAGCTTGAAAAAGAGTTGTCCTCAGTACCTGTTGCTGCATGGAGCAGAAAGGCCTGAATCTGGCAGACACAGTTGTGGACTCCAGGGAAGTACTATTGAACATGAATAGGGATGATTCCACAGGCCTCAACATGGCCTAGATAAATCATTTCATTGCTCTCATTCTGTGCTTGTCAGTGTCCTTCTGTTTTAGTTAGTTTCACAGGTACCTCAAGAAACCAAGAAAGAGTACTTGGATAGTAGATGTGGTCTCAGTCAGTGAGGACCACCACTTCATACCCTCACCTCCACCCTCATTGTCAATGCATACATTAGCAAGTAGGCTTCTGCATTAGCTACATGTGAGCTGGGATAGAGTGGGTTGGCCTCTGTGGGTCTGTTCAGTTCTGGAGCCACTGACAAGATGCAAGCTCCTTGGTCTGTGTAGATGAGGCCCACATTCTGGTAGTGGCATTGGCAGCAACATGGAGTTTTGGGGGCAGCAGTGCCATGGGGTCCAGTACCTGTGATGATCATACAGAAGCTACAGGGTCATGCTTAGTGGTGGAAGAAACAATGGTATCTTGCTTGGTCTAGGAGTGTCACCTGATTTTGAATGCTTTTTGAGGCTGATTTTCCAGACATGCTGAATCTGAGCTTTGTATATTTATATTATAATAAATTCCTTTTTGGCTTTAAATACACACGCGCAAAACCAGATGAAGCCCAGACCTTGGATCACAGTGAATCTACCAAAGTAGTGCCACCTTGTTAGGCGCTGTCTACATAATCAGCCAACCTTTATTCCTTTGCCAGGACACTGCCCTTGCATGCCTATGTGCTTGTAGTTGAAGCGGGTTAAGATTAGGGTACCAACTGCAAGGACTAACTAGAGCTGGTTGTCACAGCATTTCCAACCTGGTCCTTTTTTCTTCTAGATTTGGTATTTTTAGGATTGATGGCAGAGAAGGAAAAAATGAGTTTATCCTTTTGATATCATTTGCCCTGGTCATTTAACCATTTTTGGATTGTTGAAATTTGTGCTAACGTGGATACCATTTTACGCATATTTATCACCCATTTTCTTTGCCAAAGAGAAATTTTTCTTAGTACTTTTGGGGCAGATTTAATCCTGCCTGAAGAAATTCTTGAAAAGTACAACTTATTCCTAAATAACTTGAATAAGAACATTAAGCCATGGCTTTAAATGGTGATTCAGTAATACCTAATCGTTTTAGCCACTTCTTTCTTTTTTTTAATGTTTATTTTTGAGAGAGAGAAAGAGAGCGCAAACAGGGAAGGGGAAGAGAGAGAGAGAGGGAGACACAGAATCCGAAGTAGGCTCCAGGCTCTGAGCTGTCAGCTCAGAGCCTGACACAGAGCTCTAACTCATGAACCACAAGATCATGAAATGAGGCAAAGTTGGATGCTCAACTGACTGAGCCACCCAGGTGCCCTGCCATTTATTTACATATGTACCTCCCTAGTACTATGCACTCATAGGTAGTTTTAGTTTTGCCTTATTTCTCTGTTTTATCAACTGCTGTTGTGAACACTAGGAAATGGAGAAATGCTAAAGAGAAAAGAGCAGAAAGGTGTGCATGATGTGTATATTTGGATTTAATGTGAGAATGAGTGCTGTGAGGGGAGCTGTAGGAAGTGTTACAGTTCGGTCAGTCTCCCGCAAGGGTATGACAAAGCAGGTCATCTTGACTGCATGAGAGACTTCCAACATTTTTTGCAAATCAAGTTTAATGCATGTGATAAAGCTGTAGCATGTGTTGGGACATTACACCAACGTTTTTGTTGGGACCCTTACACTAACGTTATCAATATTGTGTCCATTGCCTTAATTGTCAGGTGACAAAAGATGTCATTAAAGAATTTGCAAATGATGGTGTCAAGTACCTGGAACTAAGGAGCACACCCAGAAGAGAAGATGCTACAGGTAGAATTTAATTGCTTCTTGGCAAATGTACTTTTTTTTTCCTGCATGCTTTGATGATTCAAGTGTTTATAAGTTTGGGAATATGAAGCATTTACTTTTACACTGTTAAGGAGTTAACAGTCCAAATCTTATGATGTACATTATTAATGAGTGAGGTATTAAGTTAAAATCAGATCAGGGATTATCTGTTTAAGGGAAATAAGAAAACCTGCAAAAAATTTGTTTGTTCTTATTTGTTTTTCTCACTCTGAGAAAAGGATACTTGCTCCTTATAGTTACATTGTTTTAAAGAGAGGCTAAAAAAAAAAAAAAAAGAGAGAGAGAGAGGCTAAATCTCAGTCCTTGCATCAAGGGCACTTGAGACAGTGCCACTTGAGTCGATGCAGACTCATGTTTTATGACGGTCCCAGAAATGAAGATTTTTCAGTCACTTCTCGGACACTGATAGGCCAGGAGCAAGTAGCAATAAGGTGGTAAAACCTCTTTTCATGGAGATGAGTGGATCTGAATGTGGTGTGGTCTGAATTCCTGGGACCCTCTTTTCATAAGGACAACATTGAGAGATATTATGTAGTGTCATTGGGTCCCTCGTAATATGTTGTGTGTGACCTGAAAATGCCCTGTCAGGTCATCTTGTGCCCTGACGTGTAGCCCGATCACTCAGAGGGTAAACATTTTAAAACTACATAATGTAAATATTGAGGTGCGACAAGCAGAAAATTCTTACCTTGCATTTTTAAATTGCAGAATCAGTTCCAAGTTATGATGGTGAGGATAGTGGAAGGGAAGGAGAGAAGAAACCTGCCACTTATTAGAGCTAGTTTGCTCTTTGAATGGAGATTCAAAACGGGATGTTAGCCTAAAATACAATAGTGGGGAATGGGTAAATAAGGGTTAATGGAATATTAGACAACCATTAAAAATATTTGCAAGGATACTTTAAAGACTTGGGCCTAAGCTCAGAATAGTGCTAAACAACTGAACTGGATACACATATACCTAGTAGCATCTCATCTATTAAAAAAAAACACGTATGTATACTTAGAAAAACAAAGACAGTGGTTATCTCTGATTGGTGGGATTACAGGTTAACTCTTACTTTTTTTCTTTATAATTTTCTGTGCTTTATTAGAGATTTTCTGGGGTGTCTGTGTGGCTCAGTCAGTTGGGCGTCTGACTCTTGATATTTCCCCAGGCCATGATCTCAGATCTCAGGGTCGTAAGAACGAGCCCCTCATTGAGCCCTGCAGTGGGCTCTGCACTGACAACATGGAGCCTACTTGGGACTCTCTCTGTCCCTCTCTCTCTGCCCCTCTCAACAATAAATAAACTTAAAAAAATTTATTAGTGGGGCGCCTAGGTGGCTCAGTCGGTTAAGCGTCCGACTTCAGCTCAGGTCACAATCTCGCGGTCCACGAGTTCGAGCCCGGCGTCAGGCTCTGGGCTGATGGCTCAGAGCCTGGAGCCTCCTTCCGATTCTGTGTTTCCCTCTCTCTCTGCCCCTCCCCCGTTCATGCTGTGTCTCTCTCTGTCTCAAAAATAAATAAACGTTAAAAAAAAATTAGAAAAAAATTTATTAGAGATTTTTCATCAAAAATAAGTATTTTATGATTGGGGTATGAGAATATTTTAGAGGAAGTTGTTCTGGAGAGTGTTCTTTCAGAGCCCCTCAGAAGAGGAGGGCTTTTGCACCCAAAACTGGAAGAACTGCTCTAGTGCCTAGACTGGAAACATCGAGCCTGACCAGGATTGAGGTGAGAGCCCAAGAGGGGATTTTTTTCTGGACCAGCAGGAAAACATTCTGCTAATAGAGAAAAATGGTTTTGTTATTTTAAGGACAGGCCTTTAGAAAGGGCTTGTTCTTGTGTTTGTAGAACAGCACTTCAAATTTTCATAGCAATTTGTGAGAGTAGTTGTTTGTTTATTTAAAAAAAATTTTTTTTTAATTTTTAAGAGAGAGAGAAAGTAGGGGAGGGGCAGAGAGAGAGAGAACCCCAAGCAGGCTCCACACCAACAGTGCTGAGCTTGATGCTGGACTCAACACCCACGAAACTGTGAGATCATGACCTGAGCTGAAACCAAGAGGTGGATGCTTAACTGACTGAGCCACCCAGGTGCCCCTGTTTAAATTTTTTTTAAGTAGCTCCATGCCCAACATGGGGCTTGAACTCATGACCCTCAGATCAAGAGTCTCATGCTCTACCCACTAAGCCAGCCAGGTGCCTCTGTGAGAGTAGTTTTATGTCTGTTGAATCTAAGAAAATTTTTATTTAATTTTAACATTTATTTATTTTTATTCTAAGAAAATTTTTAAAGGGCTTTATTTTGTATGTCTTTTTTTTTTTTTCATTTCAGTTTTTTTAGTACTTCATTTAAAAAATTTTTATTAAGGGTCGTCACCTGGGCGGCTCAGTCGGTTAAGCGTCCAACTCCTGGTTTCCGCTCGGGTCATGATCTCACGGTGTGTGGGTTTGAGCCCTGCATCAGCCTCCACACTGGCAGTGCAGAGGCTGCTTGGGATTCTCTATTTCCGTCTCTCTTTCCCCCTCCCCTACTCTGGCTCTCTCTCTCTTTCAAAATAAATAAACATTTAAAAAGCATAATTAGTATTTACAAAAAAAAGTACCTGTAAGGGCCATGTTTTAACTCATCTTTAATCATACCCTGTCACAACATAAAGTAAAAATGTAATTATTCTTAGAGGGATGCTAATGTTGAAGGATGAAATAGTTGATGATCTCTTTACAAATATTTTCTTTATGTCCTCTCCAGGAATGACTAAAAAGACTTATGTGGAATCTGTACTTGAGGGTATTAAACAGTCCAAACAAGAAAACATAGACATCGATGTTAGGTAAGCAGCATTGTACCTTAGTGGTCACTGTTTTAAAAACTAGAATGTGAAAATGTTGTTATTTTGATCATGAGTGTAACAGAATTTTATATATCAAACGGTAACTGATTTTACCTTAGAAAAAAAGAGTCAAGAACTCTATTGCTCAAAGTTGAGAATGCAACTCTAATTTATTCATGTGGCAGTAAAATTCTGAGTACTGTTGCTCTAGAGAAGTATGGCTTCCTATTGCCTCCACTAAAATCAGAATTCTTATTGTGGCCAATAAGGTCCCATGTGATCCGGTTGCCTCTCTTCAACAGCCTTATCTGGACCACTGGTTATTACATGCTGGTTTGCTGTCTGTTCCTCAGATAGACCAAGACTATCCCACCTCAACACCTTTGTACTAGAACACACTTCTGCCATATCCTTGCATGGCTGGCTTTTCATTATTCACTTCTCCATTTGTTTGTCACTTGCTCAGAGGGGCCTTCCTTGACCACATTATCTAAAGTGCCCCCCAAATCCTCTAGTAACCCCATTTATTTCCTTTCTGGCATTCTTCTTAACAGGACCAGAAATTATCTTGTTTTATTTGTATATGTGCTGCTGAAGCAAGCACTGTCTTGTTTTATTTGTACATATATACCCACTAGAGTGTAAATTCATGACGGTAGGAATCTTTTCTTTTGATTCTCCACTACCCCTCCAGTACTTAGAACAGAGGTGACATAATCAGGGCTCCATAAATCCTTGAAGGAAGAAAGCTACCTGTATAGTTTCTGGCTACAAAATCTCTCCAAATTAACCTTAACTAGACTAACACCATCCCCTCCCCTCCAAAAAAAGCAGGTAAAAGACAAGAGAATTCAGAAAAGAAGACTTACAAATGGCCAGTAAATGTATAGGGAACTGTTTAATCTCACTAATCAGACAGTTTTAAAAAGAAATATTACAATGCCATTTCAGTAGGCCCTCCCCAAAAAGGGTAATAACCAATTGTGAACTTACACACTGCTAGTGAGCATATGTAATAAATAAAACTTCTTTAAAGAGCAATATGTATTCAGATGTATAAAAATCTTTCCCTCTGACCCAGTATCCCACTTCTAGAGATGTTTTCCTAAGGAAATAAATTGATTTATATGTAAGATTCTTTATTATAGTGTTATTTATAACAAAAATTGGAAAAATTCCTTAAACATTCAGCAATCAGAAGACAGTTATATTTTGTTATGTTCATATGATTTATGTTGTTTTCTAACATTATTTAATGGCAGGAGAAATCGTTAAGTTAAAAAAAAAAGACTGCATTTTATATATAGTTGACCCAAATTTTGTAAATAAATAAATGCTGGGGGAATTTATTTTTGTATGTGTGTAAAAAATTGATAAATCAATAAATGCTGGAGGAAAATTATGCAATATTAACAGGGGTTCTTTGGGTGTTAGATGCAAGCTAACATACGAAGAATGCATTTGTATCAGCTGTTGAATATGTGTTAGAATTAGAATATTACTATTTTTGTAACACTTAATGAAATAATGGATCTAAGCTTCCTGATGAAGGAACATGCCACCATCTATGAAATACTCTTGCCAAAAAATTGAATCTGATCAATCCTGTAGACTAGATTTAATTTTCAATTTATAGGAAATATAAGAGACGGGAGAACAGGTTAGCAACACAGGAATTCATTCAGCAAAATACATATTGTGGGAAGCTTTATAGGACAAAGCACCTGGTTTCTTCAACAAATAAATTCAAAAAAAGAGGTGGTGTGTGGGGTATGGAGAAGGGGTAAGGTGGGGCGTGAAGGGATTGCCTCTAGATTAAAAGAGTCTTGGGATACATTGACCAACATAATACTTGGACTTTTGTTGAATTCTGAATCAAAAAAACTAAAAAATACATGAACAACAACAACAACAAAAACATGAGACATTTAGAAATATGAATACTAACTAGGTGTTTGGTGCTATTTAGGAATTTATGTCTCTTGCCTTCTGGCAAAGTAAGCTGTCCTGTCAGTCAGGCTATACCTTTCCTAGTAACTAACTTTCACATGTAGCCTGCTATACCTCCCTGGCTATACTCAGAGTTGTCTTTTTTATCTGCACCATATTTGTTTTCAACTGTTTTTCTTATATTAAAGGTATTTGATAGCAATCGACAGAAGAGGTGGCCCTTCAGTGGCCAAGGAGACTGTTAAACTTGCTGAAGAGTTCTGTCTCTCTACTGAGGATACAGTTCTTGGCCTTGACCTCAGTGGAGACCCTACTGTAAGCTACTTTTCCTAAATGCATTTTATTTCTGGAAGGTAGAATCAGTTTGTGGGGTAAGGATTAGCTTGGAGCATCCTGCATTTTCCAGAGGTCCAGCAGACTCTCAGTGTGGATGAAGACCTATTCTGCCCTGGATGACCATCATGTCTGTAGCAACTGTTCTCAACGAGGACTCTGGGAAAGAATTAGGCCTCTAAAACAGAAAAAAGAAAATGATTAGCATGGCAATATGATTATTTTCTCCATTCTTCTAAAGATGCTACCCAGTATCTTTCTATATGCATAGGAGAGAAGTTAATTTATTACATACAATGCATGTTTAATGCTTAATTAATACTTCATTATGACTAGGGCTTAATTATCTCATAGAACCCCCAGTTGAGAGAGGCTGGCCTACAGCTTCTTGAATGTCAAATTCAAGAACAATGTCTAACCTGTGGCACTATTGACATTCTGGGCCAAATGATTCTTTGTCTTGGGAGGATGTCTGTGTATTGCAGGGTGTTTAGTAGCATCCCTGGTCTCTCTATCCACTAGATGCCAGAAGCACCTTCCTAGTTGTGACAACCAGAAATGTTTCTAGATATTTCCAAATGTCCCCTGTGGTGGCAGAATTGCCTCTAACTAAAAACCATTGAACTTAGGGAGTCCCAGGAAACTGGTTCTTATGGCTTTGTCTAAACCTGGATTATTCTGCTCTTGTTTCATTCATCTATTTGGTAGAAGCTTTCTTTGCTCTAATCATCCAGGTTCCTGAATCAGGTGAGTTCTCCTCCTTAGTGCTAGATATCTAGATTTCCTTTCAGAAATAAAATTTGGTGACCTCCCTACCTAGCTTGGCTGACTGACCTCAGGTTCACGAGACTTAACATTCTTGAGGGCAGGGATTGTGTCTTTGCCAGCTTTGTATTCCCTAAGGTGTCTAGCACATTATAGGTGCTTTATGAATGAAATTTTCAAATGAATCAATCTGCCATTTTTTCTTGCCATTATTTTTATTCCTTTGTTTACTGAGACAGAGTACCCAATTCTTTAGCTTGCCTAAAATGTTAATGAATCTTTGTTTTAACTTTTATCTTCAAGGTAGGACAAGCAAAAGACTTCTTGGAACCTCTTTTAGAAGCTAAAAAAGCAGGTCTGAAGTTGGCATTGCACCTTTCAGAGGTAAATAATAGTGTAAAATTAGGCTGAGAAGGTAGATTACAATGAAAATAATAATCATTTGTAAATGGCTAAAAGTAAACCTGCCTTGGAAAAACATTTTTTTAGAGGAGGAACATAGAAATGTTTTAAAATGTAAATTATAATGGTAAAGGCATGACTTTCTTTAGTCCCTCATGTTACTGTTTTTATGTCTTTGTGGTTCCTGGGGGTGGCTGTTGACTTGCACTACAGCTGTGTTATTAAAGCAGCTTAATGACATCTTACTAGAGAAAATGCATAAATTTTCATCATCAGGCTTGTCATTGGCCAGACACTGAGAAAAGCACCAGTTCATCTCACTTGTCTTTGTAGGATAAGGGACCTGAATGTATGACATACACTAGTAAGAAAGGAAGTAACTCATCATTATTTTATAAGGCTTATCAGAAGATCAGGTGCCCTTCATTGGGCCTCAGCTCCTTGGCAACATGAGCACAATGACAGACAATGTACAGATAATGATGGGAGAATAGTCACTTTCATAAGCACATCCCTGTGAGGCAAAGAAGGGTGTCTACTACACTTTCCCCCATTTTACAGATGGATTTACTTTGTACCTCAGCACTTCTACCAATTTTTCTTCCTTCCTTCCTTCCTTCCTTCCTTCCTTCCTTCCTTCCCTCCTTCCCTCCCTTCCTTTCCTCCCTTCCTTTCCTCCCTTTTTTCTTTCTTTCTTTCTTTCTTTCTTTCTTCATACAAAAGCTGTACATAATTATTGTATACAACTTGATGAGTTTGGGGTTTATTGTCTTGAGTGCAGGAAATAATACTTAAGCTACTTATCTCACAGGTTTATTGTATTAGGTTCAGTAATATATAAAGGTTGAATAGCATTGTGATTTGAGGCAAAAATTAGAGCTTCTTGTCAATACTGATGTTTTTCATTTCTATAAGCAAAGAGTCAGTAATCTAGTGGCAGAACTTAAAATCTAGGATCTGTGTTTCCACAGTCTGATCAAAAACCTCTCTCACTCATAGGTTAGCCTCTAGCTGACCTAACTGATGTCTGATTTTTAGCTACAGGTCAATATAATGGAACAGCCAGGATGTTTTACTGTGACTGGTTATCTCTGGTTTTGGGCAACTGCATCAGAACCTTCTCATTACCTTAGTCTCTGTTGCTTTTCTTGTTTGATCCATTGGATATAAAACATTTCATTTCAAAAAAAAATTTTTTTAATAAAAAAATAAAACATTTCAACATGTTATGGTCATTTGTATTTTAGGCTATCCAGCAGATAAAGAGCACAGCTAGACCTTTTCATGGTAGTTGGGGAATGTCTAGCTTTGTCAAAATAAAACATGCACATCTGAGCCCTAAAGTCAGAGCTCCATGACCTTAGACCAAAAAAAAAAAGACAAAAAAAAAAAAACCCCAAAAAACCAGCTTTATGTTTTAACTGCAAAAGTTAGGTGTATCTGAAGAAAATCCAAGTATAGAGAGGTGTAATGTAGAAGGAAAAAAATTAAAAATGGAAGGTCCACTTTCCCATTTCAGTTCTGCTCCCACATTGATCCTATTACTTTCTCTGAACTTTAATTTCTTCATGTTAATATTTTGTAAGATTCTTGTGAGGTTTAAAGGAGAATTTATGTGAAAAGGCGCAGAGCAGGTCTGTGTTTGTTGTTATTACCTTTGCTGTTAACTATATTATTGTCATTGAAGTGAATCTAGAAGAATATTGGGAAATGAAAGATAAAGGCAAAGAAGAGAGCTGGGAAGGTTCAAGTAGTTCAGCTTTCCAGAGTGTCAGCATTATCTTCTTTGAGGGACAGAGTAGCTGGCTGTAGAAAAAAAAGTACTTTGGAGAACCACTGGAAAGGTTATTCATTCTCTCTCTCTCTCTCTCTCTTTGAGATTCCAAACCAAAAAAAAGAAACACAATTACTTCTGGATCTACTTCCCGACAGAATTGGGCATGGGACGTTTCTCAACTCCTCTGAGGGAGGATCGCTGGAACTGGTAGATTTTGTGAGGCAACACCAGATACCACTGGGTAAGGCTTAGGGCTTTAGGTCCTCCAGACAACACTCTGTGCCTTTGTCCCCAGCCACCAGGTTGCATGCAACCCAAATGTAGAGGAGTACTGTTCTAAATATGTAAGTGTCATTTAGAAATAAAAAGTTGCATGGTGCATGTGCTTCCTGAGCCTCATTTAAATAACAGAAAGTTTTACTACCTTCCATTAGAATATAAGCTCCATGAAAGCAGGGCCTTTGTCTTGTTCACTGCTACATTCCCTAGTTCCGGAAACTCAGTATTATATTGAAGGAATAAGGGTCATCTAGTATTTTTAAACGACTTTAACCAAATTAATATGTGTTATGAAAATATGTGACATTTATTTAAAAATTAAGAATTAAAGGGGCGCCTGGGTGGCTCAGTCGGTTATGCGTCCGACTTCGCCTCAGGTCATGATCTCATGGTCTGTGAGTTCGAGCCCCGCGTCGGGCTCTGTGCTGACAGCTCAGAGCCTGAAGCCTGCTTCAGATTCTGTGTCTCCCTCTCTCTCTGACCCTCCCCTGTTCATGCTCTGTCTCTCTGTGTCTCAAAAATAAATAAACATTAAAAAAAAAATAAAAAATAAAAGTTAAGAATTATGGATGATTCCAAGTCCAATTTTTATATGAGTGTTGACTATTACATACTTGTTTGTCTACATCTGTATCCCTGGAGTTGCTTTTATTTAACAACAAGTATTTATGAAGTGCCTACTCTTTTCTAGTCACTGTTCAAATTGCTGGGAAGAGAGCAGTAAACAATACAGGCAAGATTTCTTTCTCAAGGAACTTATATTCTAGCATAGGTAAGAGAGGCAGTAAACAGTTACACAAGAAAATGTCAGTGTTAAGTTCTTTGAAGAAAGTTAAACAGTTTGGTATAATAGTAATGAGATAACCACTTTCAATTGGATGGTCAGGAAAGGCCTTTTCTCTAGAGGGAAAAAAAGCAGTTGGCTGAAAACTATTTTACTAACTTACCAACTTGCTAAATTTGCAAATTGATCAATTGGCAAAAACATGTGGGTGTGTGTTTTGTAATTACTGATAAGAGTTTTCAGCAATTAATAAGTTTTTTTTTTTTTTACTAAGGATGTTAAAAAATTTTTTTTAATCTTTATTTATTTTGAGAGAGCAAGAGAGAGACAGAGCGTGAGCAGGGGAGGGGCAGAGAGAGGAGACACAGAATCTGGAACAGGCTCTAGGCTTCGAGCTGTCAGCACAGAGACCAGAGCAGGGCTTGAACCCATGAACCGTAAGATCATGACCTGAGCTGAACTCGGACCCTTAATCAACTGAGCCACCCAGGCGCCCCATAAGGACATTTTTAAACATCCATAAAAGTAGAGAAAATGGAAACCACTTGCTTAGTGATCTTCGTGTGGTGGCCCAGCTCTGCACCCAGCAGAGTGAGGGAGCAAGTGGCTATCCCTTGGACTGAGTGGGAGGCTGCCTTACCCTACTCAGCAGTCACCATCAGTCAAGTCAGTGAAGTATTTCTGCTCTGGCTGGGGTAGCTGGGTACAGTGTGTCAAGGCAGGAATTTGCTAATAATAGAAGTCATTCTTTTTTTTTTTTTTTTTTTAATGTTTATTTATTTTAGAGAGAGAGCACAAGCGGGGGTGCAGAGAGATAGGGAGACACAGAATCCGAAGCAGCCTCCAGGCTCTGAGCTGATAGCACAGAACCCGATTTGGGGCTTGAACCCACAAACTGTGAGATCATGACCTGAGCCAAAGTTGGCGCTCAACCAACAGAGCCACCCAGGCACCTCTAGGTGTCATTCTTAAGATGGACTTACTTGCAGCCGACAGTGAATAGACAGTTGTCTGAATAAAGAAGCTTAGAGATTTTCTTGAAGTTCATTTCTGCTCTTGGCTTTTTTAATGCTATAGCCCTCAAGCAGTGCTACCATTTTGTCTTAGCCTCTACTGTAAGATGAGGAACAAGTGCAGCAACCCTTCAAAAATTCCTTCATCAGGGGCGCCTGAGTGGCTCAGTCAGTTGTGTCCAAGATTTCGGGTTACGTCATGAGCTCACAGTTTGTGAGTTTGAGCCCCACACCTGGCTCTGCGCTGACGGCATAGAGCCTTCTTGGGATTCTCTCTCTTAGTCCCTCTCTCTCTACCTGTCCCCTAGTTGCACTCTCTCTCTCTCTCAAAATAAATAAATAAACTTAAAAAAAAAAAAAAGAAGAACAGTTCCTTCATCCTACTTCCCTGCTTTCTCCAAGGTGACTGACTGCCTTTTACTTTCCTCTTCCTACTCCATTTCCACATGGCTGTGGAGGGGTAGGAGTTCCCTGCCTGGTACAGTTGCTGCCGTAAGTTGCAGCATATATTTCCACACAACTACACTATTTGAACTACGAATTTTCACACATAAGGTCAATTTTGTAAACTCATGAACTACTGAAAATTAGCATACTTTGGAAAGATTTCTCATGTGTCTGCTTGATGAACACTGATGAGTGAGTCTACTAATCTGCTTTTAATAAGAGACTTTTTCCTCCTTTCATCTAGAACTCTGTTTGACCTCAAACATCAAAAGTCAGACGGTTCCGTCTTACGATCAGCATCATTTTGGATTCTGGTACAGCATTGCCCATCCTTCTGTGATCTGTGTAAGGTTATTTTTTTTTGAAGTACTTTGCTCCATTTTAGTTCCAGAGGTGCATTAGGTCAGACATTCACCCCTAGCTGAATGCCTTGCATGCCTGAGGGTAGCACCCAAGTAGAAGAGTAAGAGGGGATCAGGGCAGGAGGGGCTGCAGAGGGCCAAGGGAACTCAGGTTTGGCTCTATGGGAAAGGGTCCTGGATAGTACCCAAGGGAACATAAAAAAAATACTGATGCCCAATACCATCCCTTGAGATTCTGTTTTATTTGATCTGGGGTGAGTCCTGTACACAGATACATTTTAAAAGCTTCCTAGGTGATTTTTAATATGCAGCCATGGTTGAGAGCCACTACTCTGGTGTTTATAGTGTTTGTTTTAAAAAGGACAAATAAGCCTATTTCGTTATAGATATGCATGAATGCATTTATAGGCCTATTTAGGCTCTTAAAAGAAGCATGGTAAATATTAGGAAAATAGAGTGTAAACAAAAGTTTTTTAAAAAATTATTTTCTTGTTCATTTTAAAACTTCTTGGTTTTGTTTTGTTTTGTTTTTTGGCAGACCGATGATAAGGGTGTTTTTGCAACACACCTTTCTCAAGAGTACCAGCTGGCTGCTGAAACATTTAATTTGACCCAGTCTCAAGTGTGGGATTTGTCTTATGAATCCATCAACTACATCTTTGCTTCTGACAGCACCAGGTCTGAACTGAGGAGGAAGTGGAATCATCTGAAACCCAGAGTGTTACATTTTTAAGCTGCAGTGAAATAAACTACTTTTGACTATGTGCTGCAACCAGGATCTTCCTGCCATATCCCACTTAGTAAACCGTCCACCGCTCCCTTTGAAGCACAGCAGCCAGCTACCATAGGTTCCATCACCAGCACCATATTTGTGGTTGGTGCTCAGTAAACATGTCTTAAACTGACTGCAGACTCTGAGGTCTTACAGAGCTTACCTCTAAGCTGCTTACTGGAAGGGACTTGAAAGTGGCTGCTAACTAAACTCCCCATTCCACCAGTTCCTTTCCATTAGTGATCATAAAACTTAAGGAAAATCAAAGAAATTTCTCATCAGGAAGAATTTTGGAGTTACTAATCTAAATAAGATGAGGAGAGGGGAAAACAGATTGCCACCAAAACCTTTAAGCCTTGTAGCTTGTGGCAACAGCTCTCTGTATTTTGTTGTGCTTGTTTTAATCAGACTCCCTTCATTTAAGTATTCCCTGAAACCCCAGGCTATACTACATACCATGGATTTTTGTGAATATCCAGTAGTCAGGGTTAATCTACTTTGAATGACCCTAGTGACAGATAAAGCTAGCTTCTGAGATCTGACTTTGCCCTTCTCATGATTAATTCCCATGGAATCAAGGTAGTGGTTCTTTAAAATGTTCCTACCTTACCCTTCTCTTATTTTGACCATAATGGAGCTATGCCAGCCAGATATTTCTTGAACTCTAAGGTACTTTGGGCTTCAATCCAGCCTTTAATCTGACTTCCAGTTGTTCCAGAGTTTTGTTTCTGAAAGAGCCCCACAGTGGGTGTAGGAGAAATTTAAGGTCCTAACTAAAATATTTCCATATAACATCTGTTATTATTTAAGCACTGTGATATCAGAGAATATATGTGAAAACTTTGAGATACGCATAAAAATTTTATGTTTATTTTTGAGAGAGAGGGAGAGCATGAGAGTGAGAGGGGCAGAATGAGAGAGAGATAGTGAAAGAGAGAATCTGAAGTGGGCTCTGTGCTGTCAGCATAGAGCCCAGGGGCTCGAACTCACAAACCATGAGATCATGACCTGAGCCAAAGCCACACATCCAGCCCACTGAGACACCCAGGTGCACCCCCCCCCCGCCCTTTTTTTTTAAAGAGTTTATTTTTAAGCAATCTCTATACCCAATATGGGGCTCAAACTCACGACCCCGACATCAAGAGTCACATGCTCTACTGACTGAGCCAGCCAAGTGCCCCTCTCTTATTGTCCCTTTCCTAATTGGTTCTCTACAGAGTTGATAAGACTCAGCCTCCCTACTCTGATTATAGTAAAAGAGAAATGGCAACACAGAGAAAACCTATGTTATTAAGTTCTGTGGCACTGGCCATAGCAAGCAATCAGAGGAAGAATGACAGGTGCCTGGCTGGCTCAGTCATTAGAGCATACAAATCTTGATCTTGGGGTCATGAGTTTGAGCCCCACGTTGGGGGTAGAGATTATTTTTTAAAAAAAGTATAGCATGGGAAAAATGAAGAAAAAGAAAACAACTGAGGAGGATAGGACTATCTAGCTCCTGCTAATACATTCTTGCTTCCTTTGTACACATGCCGCTCCGTCTCCACAAATGTTTTCTTATAAGTATTAAAAGGGCAGGTAGGCTGGGTGGCTCAGTAGGTTAAGCGTCCGACTTCAGCTCAGGTCATGATCTCACGGTTCATGAGTTTGGGCCCCACGTCGGGTTCTGTGGTGACAGCTCAGAGCCTGGAGCCTGCTTCAGATTCTGTGTCCCCCTCTCTCACTGCTCCTCCCCCACTCATGCTCTGTCTCTTGCTCTCTCAAAAATAAACATAAAAAAATGAAAAAAAATAAAAGGGCAGGTTAGGGTGCACAGATCCTCTTGCTCCACCTACAGTAGCCTTGGTTTCTCTCTTAGAATGTGTAAAGACTATTATTTCTTGCTTCTTGCCTCAGGAGTGGCAGATTGGGTAGCGGAAAATGGTTTGTAAGCTAGTTTGAGATGAAATAGGCATTTCCCAGTAAGAGTTTGCCTTTGCCCTATTCCTTTTGTACATTCTCTTCATCTGTAGGTTGGAGGGCTGGTCCTGGGTGTTTTAAAATAAGATTTACTCTCCATGCCCAGTATGACACAGGCCCTAATGGACTGTCCCAATGAATAGAGATACAGATACCAAAGAATGATTTGTATTCTAATTTCTCTTTTACCACTTCCTAATTTGTTTCTCAGTCTAGAACATAAAGATTCAAACAGGCATATTTCTAGTATGCCCACATAGGGAGCTTTAAAAAAGCAGGTAAAAATGTATCTTTTCCTCGCAGCAACAACTTAATAACTTGCACATGTACGTTTGGGGGGTGGGGGGGGGGGGAAACACCAGAAAGAAACACTGGGTACTTTATAGACGTAATTTTTTATTAACATGGTATACCTGAGAGGCAGATTAAGGTGTAAACGTTATTCTGATTTACAGAAAGGGAGATGGATACAAACAGGTTGACTTACACACAAGACATCTGGAACCAGAATTCATATCTGCTGATACACCAACCGGTGCTTTTTACACACAACTACACATAAATATACTAAAGACAGTAATCTCTCATTTTCAGAAACATTCTAGCACACTTACTAAACCATCTCAGATCCTGAGGCACTGCTTTAGACTGGTGTTTCTTCTATCATAATACCTTGTTCCCCAATTTTCCCATTTCTCACCCACTCAGAACTCAGTTTTGTGATTTATTTTGGAAAGTTTATCCCACTCTAATTTACCTAGTAACCCTCCTTCCTTTAAACACTTGCTGTTTCATGAAGCCTTCCTGAATAAAGAGAAAAAAATACCTCCCAGATTTTTCTTATAGAAAACTATACTGCATTAGATCTTAACATTTATGCATAATGTTACTATATTTCTAGATTTCTCTAAAACTGTTGCAGCTCTACGTGTGCATTTATTGTTTGTCCATGTCAGTGTCATCTGTTTTAGACTGTAAGGACAAGGACAGAGTCTGTTTACCTTGTGCTCTACTATGAATATATGGGCAATTAATTTCAATACTATTTGGTTATACATAGATCAGAATTATACTTGTGTTTGAGAGCTTCTAAAAATAGGTGTGTACAGTTGAATGTGTGCGTGTGCATGTGTGCAAGTATTGGCAACTCCAATGACCAAAAATAATCTGTCCTCCCTGCCATTAGGCTAGAGTTGTTGGCACAAAGTGGTCTGTTTCCTAATCCATGGGAACATGGCAGTGGCTTCTGCTCAGTGCAGGTTAGTATTAAGCGCCCATGGGGTACATAACACTAAACTAGGTGTCTGGAGTGTGTGGAACACAGCCAATTCCCTACTGGCAGCTTTAACTGCTTTCTCTCTCAACATATCCAGCTGTCTTGCTCTTTGCACGTCTGGACAAGAGATAGATGAAATTCAGATGAGATGGAAGAAGAAAAAAAGATCAAACTAGATGCTCTAAATATTACTCTATTTGAGAACATCTAAGACTTGGAAGAAACTAAGAAATTCAGGGTTCATAACTCAATATTTATACAAGGTTTACAATGTTTCCCCATATAGACACCTAGGCTTTTGACAAATTCTTTAATAGGTCAGAGTCAAGGTGGACATTAAATTCTCGTGTAAGGTAAATGAAGTGTGCATGACAAATGTCATTCTGAGCACAGGCTTATGTGAACACGAAGAGCCATTCTTACTTGCATTTCCTTTACTATATAAAGAGCTAGACCCACTCAATTAGAAAAGTCTCACAACTTCTCCCTGAAATGGTGCTGTGATAAGTTTTTCCAGTTGAAATACAGCTGAATAACAGGATGAATAAATAAGGGTATATATCAAAACTATAGGATCTACTACCTAGTCCTGTCTATTAAGGGAACAACATAGGCACTGAGAGGTAAAGGTGTCATCTGTCGTTTCAAATACAGGCAAGGAGAGGGACTGAAATCATCCTCTCATTCTTAAGATGACTGCGTTGGGAATTCATAGATCCAGGAAAAACATAGGAACAAAGGGTGGGGTAAATCCTAGAGTGTTTCCTAAGCTAGTTGGGCAGAGAATAGGAGATGGATCTCACTATTGGCAGACTTTTTCCAACCATTTTGATATATTTCTTTTCTTTAAATTCTCAGGAGCTTACTTAGGTGCCGACTGTGACAGAAGTTTTTCTCGTGTATGGATTTCTCGGTGCTTATTAAGAGCAGAGCTTTTACTAAAGCACTTGCCACAATCACGACACCCATAGGGCTTCTCTCCTGTGTGGGTTCTATGATGTGCACGTAAGTCAGAACTCTTACTGAAACTCTTTCCACAGTCAGGACACACATGGGGTCTCTCTCCTGTATGTATCCTCCGATGTGCACTGAAATGAGAACTGTTGTTGAAGCTTTTTCCACACTCTTCACATTGATAGGGCTTTTCTCCTGTGTGGGTTCGCTGGTGAATTATAAGGCTTGAGCTCTGATTGAAGCGTTTCCCACACTCACCACATTGATACGGTTTCTCTCCTGTGTGGATTCTCCTATGGGTGATGAAATTTGAACTGTCACGGAAACTTTTCCCACAGTCAAGACATTTATAAGGTTTCTCTCCAGTGTGGATTCTCCGGTGTCTAATGAGGCGTGCACTCCTACTGAAGCTTTTCCCACAGTCAGCACATTTATATGGATTTTCCACTTGATGGGATATCTGATGCATGAGCTGGGAGTTCGGACCAAAGCTTTTGCCGTATCTGAGATATTTATAGGGTCTCTCTCCCAAATAAGGTTTCTGATGATTTAGAACTTTACCTAAACTCCTTTCTGGGAGTGTTGATTTTCCTCTTCTCTCCCCTGGGGTCTTTTCCCACTGTCGTTCTGATCTACATTCAGTGTCACTGCCTTTACCCTGATTAAGATGCCAGGGAACTTTCCTTTCTGACCTTGCAAGTAATGTCCTATGTAGTTGTACTTCCTCAGAAATATCTCGTTTTACATTCTCTTCGTTATCAAATCCAGCCTCAAAACCTGATATGAAAATAGAATTTTAGAAGTTATCCATTTCTTCAATATTACGTGCCAGGGTTTAGGCAAGTATCACATTAGATTATTAAAGGTAAAAATTAGGAAGGACTAGATCCCAAATGACTACTATCAATTAAAATTCCAATTTTTTACTCCTCTAGTTAGTAACCTATCACATGCTTCTCATCTATTACAGGGACTGATTAATATATTCTTTTAACTCTCCCTGGATACCCACGATCTTCAGAAAATCCTCTCAGTATAACAAGTAAAACTTACCAGCTTTAAGATATGTCCATAAATGCCCAGGAAAACCCTGAGAAACACCTATATCCAAAAGAGCTACATGAGTCCCCTTCCCCTCAAATTCCTTTATGTTGAGAATAAAAACAGAGTAGAAAAATATTTGGTGTCTTTCAAAGAACAGAAGGCTTTCTGAGAGAGAAATTTTGCTAGAAAGTATCTCCCTAAAACATTCTCTTTTCCCATGGAAAAATAATCATGTAATGTTCCAAAAGCACTACTCTAATGTCCAAGCTAAGCTTTTAATACATTTTTAAAATTTAAAAAAATTTTTTTTAATGTTTATTTTTGAGAGAGAGAGAGCACAAGTGAGAGAGGGGCAGAGACAGAGGGAAACACAGAATCCAAAGCAGGCTCCGGGCTCTGTGCTGACAGCTCAGAGGGGCTCAAACTCAATGAGCTGTGAGATCATGACCTGAGCCAAAGTTGGATGCTTAACTGACTGAGCCACCCAGACACCCCTTTAATATTCTTCTAAGAACCAAACACCAGGCTTCCCAGGTCCAGGTTATGTGAATTTGTAGATACTTGCAGATTTTCAGTTTGTGAATGGACTTTGAATTTTCAGATGTTTCAGATAAATTCTGGATCCCAAATTCTCTGAGAGCAAAGAAATACTGAGTGTCAGCCTGCTTATGTACCCCTGAAAGACAGTATTTCTACCCAGGAGCCCAGTCTTATGAGATGCCCCATGAGATAGAGATTTGTTAGATTCAGTTTAACCTCAAAACCTTAAATATGTGAGTATGTACTATGAGCCTCCAAGGAGAGTAATCAAGCATTTCCTAAACGTAGAAGGCATTTTTTAGTGGAACATACTAATATCCCCATGGACATAATGCTCCACAGAACACCCTTGAGGAATGCAGATCTAAAGAACTTTTGGAAAAGAAAATTATTACTTATTAAATACTTACTATGTGCCTAAGCACTGTGCTAGGTGCTTCACCATAGTACCTCGTTTATGTCAATCTTAATAAGGTAGGTCTTAATATATAAGCAAACTTACAGGGTTAAATAACTCGCTCTGAGTCACTCGGCTGACTAATGGACATGAGAGTGCAGATTCACGTACATGTATGACTCCAAAATCAGAATTATTCTTCCCACAAGGAGGGAAGCCATAGTGAAATATTTCTTTTTCTGACACAGCAGTTAAGATTCAAAGGGTCAATTCCCTCAGGAATCATAGACTTTTGCCCAGCTGTATCTGAAGAAAGAGGTTATCAGGTTTTCATATGTGTGAATAAAGCAGATATATAACTGGTAATACATAGTGGAACTAGAGGAAAAAGCATTAATAAGAATGAACTTTAAAATCAACTTCATTGCACTATGAGTATACAGCATGCTATTTGGGAGATGTTAGCTTTCATATGCCCTGCTAGGTAAACTGTCTAACAGCTCAGATGTAGACAGCAAATTTATAAAGTCTGCAGCCATCAGATTGATGCTGTAGTGTGAGAAGGCAAGTCAGGTGAATCATTTATATACCCTCTGAGCTGTTTTAATAAGAAGGAAACATGGAGAAGAGATAAAGCGGTCACAAGAAGAATTCATGAGAGCTGGGTATAGAGGCCAGTTTTCTGGTTTTCAGTTTGTGGATTTTTCTCCTAAATCCCACTGCCTCCCCTTTGCTACTTAAATCTT
Source organism: Panthera uncia (assembly GCF_023721935.1). Classification (NCBI taxonomy): domain Eukaryota; kingdom Metazoa; phylum Chordata; class Mammalia; order Carnivora; family Felidae; genus Panthera; species Panthera uncia. The sequence continues at coordinate 85,422,103 of NW_026057582.1, forward strand.
AAGAAGTAAAAGGATTGGGGCACCTGGGTGGCTCAGTCGGTTGGGTGTCCAACTTCAGCTCAGGTCATGATCTCACGGTTTGTGAGTTTGAGCCCCACGTCAGGCTCTGCTGACAGCTCAGAGCCTGGAGCCTGCTTCAAATTCTGTGTCTCCCTCTCTGTCTCTCTGCCCCTACCCCGCTCACGCTCTGTCTCTGTCTCTCTCTCTCTCAAAAATAAATGAACACTAAAAAAAAAAATTAAAAGAAAAAAAAGTAAAAGGATCTTACCACTGGGACTCTGGAATAAGACTGGAGCACGGGTCATGACAACCTCTAAGGGTACCTCAGTATCCTCTTCATCATCCTCAGAATCTTCTTCTATGGTCTCTTCTGCCACCTCAGCTTGCTTCTCAGCTTCAGTCTCATTGACCTCCTGGATGGGGCAAGAGGCTGTCTCCTCTTCCTGGCCATCACTGGATGGGGCAACAACCCTGGCACTCACCAAAGCATCCATTTCTTCAAAGAATGGACAGGTCTCTGGTGCTTGGCCATTCTTGACTTTCCGATAGCTGGTTTGTAGGCTTTTAAACTTGGTCCGACACTGCTCTGGTGTCCTAAGGAATCCATATTCCCATAACCGCTCAGCCACTGCTCCATACAACTGGCTGTTGCGGTGACAGTTCTGGAGGGCTTCGTAGAACTGAGTCTCACTAAGAATTGCAAGGTAAGTCTTCGTCTCTTCATAACCCCAGTGTACACCTGCCACCAGAAAAGAAATTTCAGCACCACTTAATGCAGGCTTTATAGCCTTAATTCCTCAGCCCTATCAAGTGCATGATGAAAAATCACCTAAGCTTGGGCTTCTAGGTGAAAAAATAAAAACACTTCATGTTTCCCAAATCTATACAAACTCATTATAGAATGTTTTGCTTCTCTATATTGTATAGCAATTTCACAGGGACCTTTATTCCTACATTCTGTTTAGCCATTAAAAAAGGAGGATGCCTGGGTGGCTCAGTCAGTTAAGCACCCGACTACAGTTCAGGTCATGATCTTACGGTTTGTGAGCTTGAGCCCTGCTTCCCACTCTGCACTGTCAGCATGGGATTTTCTCTCTCTCTCTCTCTCTCTCTCTCTCTCTCTCTCTCCCTCTCTGTTAAACAAACAAACCTTTCCACCAGATCACTGAAACAGTCATTACATACACTGAGTCAAGAGTACAGGATGCCTTTCCCCATTCTTCTAGTATGGGGATTCTCTGGAATTCTGATCCTAACTAGAAAATAACTGGTCAAAGGAATAAGACCCAGTCAATCACTGTCATGAGTCATCCCTAACTTCTCAGATCATTCTTTTTCCACCAGCTCTACTTCCTTATGAATTAAGTTTTCCAAAGAATGACTCAAGACCCCAAAGAACAGTCTCTTTCACACTTTCACACTTGCGTAATCCCTATTAGGACCCTTCTTCATTTGCCACGGTCTCAAAAATGCAAGCCCAGTAACAGCAAAGACCTGAAGGGTACAAGAGAAGACCTGATAGTAATGCACCTTATTATCCTTAAGACTGAAGGACTGGTTGGAAGCCAGAAAGAAGGAAGCAGCGCAGACAGCATCTCCTGTCCTGAACATTTACTAGTGCTGCACTCCCCCCCCCCCCCCCCCCCCCCCCCGCCCTGCCTTGGGCTAATATTACTTCAGTATGATTACAGACTCTGCTCCCTGAAGGTCCCCACGGTAGAGGGAAAGGAGATTCACAGAGTCTTCCTCCCACTGGCCAGCCAACTGGAGAGGACATTGCTTCCATTATCCTCCGCTTACTGCAGGTAAAGGAGTGGGGGAAAGAATTGAAAAACAGAAAAAGTGGAAAAAGATGAAAAGAACAAAGATAATGAAAATAGCAGCTAGCACATGTGCCACATCTGTGGTTTACCTGCACTTACTCCAGTGACAAAAAGAATGAAAGATTCTGAGAAAGGAAAAAGTGGAAGATAGGAAGACAAGAGTAGAACACAAAGTAACACATATAGTAGAAAAATGAAAGGAAAAAAATCACTTCACAGTGAAACTGCAATTTTACAGATGTAGTCCTGCTGCCATGCCCCATTTTACATGTGAGGAAACAAACTTTGAAATGGTCAGATAACTAAGGTCGCCTAGGTGATGAGTGGTCAAGATTAGAAACAAGGCCTCCTGACTCATATTTCGGTGCTCTTTCCATAACAACATAGTTATATAACTTATATCAACAGTAATAAATAACACTTAAAAACAGTTCCATAGGCAAATAATATTTCAACAAAGTGTTAAAACAAGATTTCTTACTATGTGTGTTGCAAATCTCATAGAGGAGTCTTAGAAAACGTTTCTAACTTCAGGCAGTCCTTCTCTAGGCTAGGCTATGTAGAAAGGAACACATAATAAATTGACATTGAGAAGTGGGGAAATAAAAGATAAAACACCAGTTTGTGTAAGGTGCTCAGTAAATATTCTCCTTAAAGCTAATATAGTTCTGGGTTTTTCTCAGCAGTAAATTATTTTATAATCAGGAAAAAAAATACATTTTAATAAGGAAATGGAAGAAATGATACTTTTTTTTTTTTTAAAGTAGGCTCCATGCCCAATGTGGGGCTTGAACTCATGACCCCAAGATGAAGAGTCCACATGCGCCACTGACTGAGCCAGCCAGGGGCCCCAGGAATGATATTCTTTTTAAGAGCTCTCTAGAATTTTCTAAGTGTACTTCTTTAAAATATCTAAAATTATTCCCTACTTACTATTATCTAATTTTCCCACAAAAGAGAATGAAATACAGATAGAACTGAGAAGGTACCTCTTTGTTCTGTTTAAGTGACAAAGCCGACAGGTGACATTAAACCTGCTGACTGCACATTCAGTCCCATAACTCCTCAGATCTAACCACAGAACCCCCTAAAGGAAAACTTCTTACCACTTGGGCTTCGAAAAAGAACAGGTGCAGTCAAGTTGTCGGGGTCTTGAGGGGTGGCTTCCTGGACCATTTCATCACTGTCAGACTCTTCAGCCATGGCCTCTTCTGCTCCCTCATGCTGCCAACCCCCCTGCCCTGGCTCCTCAGTCTCAGCATCACTGCCCACCAGGCCAGAGTAACAGGCTCTCTCTTCCAAGCCATTACTGGGCAAGGCAATAACCTGGGCACTCATCAGGGCTTCCATCTCTTCAAAGAAGGGGCAGGTCTCAGGTGGGTGACCACTCTTGACTTTCCTATAACTCTTCTGGAGACCTTTGAACTTGGTCCGACATTGTTCAAGGGTCCGAAGGAAGCCAAACTCCCGGAGCCGCTCAGCCACAGCTCCATACACTTGGCTGTTTCGGTGACAGTTTCGGAGAGCCTCATAAAACTCAGTCTGACTGAGAATTGCAAGGAGAGTTCTGGTCTCTTCATAGCCCCAGTGCACACCTGCTACCTTCTCATCCTCAAAGCCCCAGTGATCCTGTTCCACCCAGGTCCTTCTCTCTCTCTTGGATGATAACAGATCAGCATGCATATCTCCTGTGTGACTGCCTCTTGAAAGTTCCTTCTCCTTGGAGCCCAGAGCAGGGACCAATGGCTCTCCTTGCTCCAATCTGGAGACCACACCGGATTTAGGAAATGGAAATCCTGCTTGCAGGGAAGCAAACAAAGGATATCATAATTTGGATTGATCATAAAAACACCTCTGAGTTCAGATCTGCCTTTTTTTTTTTTAATCCAAGAGGCTTTTATAAAGAAAGTGTCTAAGGAAGTGTTTTCAGAAAGTTCAGTGGGTTGGAGAAAGTACACAAAACCTCAAATAATGAGAATATTTTCCAGTGCAGGTGACAAGAGAGGAAAAGGTTCTGTTTGCGTGTTCAGAGCAAACAGTTATGCTCCATGTTGCTCCCTAGCCTTCCTCACCACTTACAGGCAGGTCTTGGCACTGCTGGGAACAGGCACCTCCTGTCTCCTGTAAGTTCTCTGCTTGGGGCTAGAAAACTAAACTCAAGAGTGATTTCAAGAGAGAGAGGAGCAGGCGTGAAGGGGGGCGGGTGGGACTTCAACTCATCCATTTCCTTCACACTATCACCAAGTTCTAAAAGTTTTTCACTTTAGTATGTCCTCTGTTCCTCCGGCCACCATCCAAGTCTAGACTCCTTATCCTCTCACACCCAGATAACTGCAACAGTCACTGTCCTGCCTGACTCCAGGTTCTTGCTTCCTCAGTTCAAACACTATACTGTTGAACCTTAACCTGAATGCCTACCACGCACTATCCATTCATATCAGACTCCCCTCCAGAATGCAGCATACATTTATTCATCACTTTGTGCCTTTCCTTTAAGTCCCTCCTATCCAAATGGAACCCATTCTATGAGAAGCTATATTTGCCAAAGCCCCCCATGAGCCTTCCCTACTGCCCTCCCTCATCGCCCACTCTGCCAAACCCCTATTGTACTCACACAACTTGAGTAACAAGTCATTGTCTGGCATGGTTTCAATACAGTTAAGTTGAACACATATTTGCTTTCAATCACACCATAAGCTCTTTGAGAATAGGCACCTTTGCTTATTGCAGAGTACCTTGCAAGGCATTAGAATACATGTAGGTGTTCAATAACTGATTAATTCTGCAAGTCTCTATGTAGAATTGCATCTGAATTACTAAACAGGCCCTTACAAACTGCTGAGAAGGCTAGCATCTTAGACGATAAGATCAAAATTCAAAACAACTTCAAGTTAAATGATTAAAAAAACAAAAAACAAAAAAATGGAGTTCAACCAAGTATAAAGAAGAAAAACGAGTTCTACAAAATCAGGTACAACAATAAGCACTAGCCACAAAGACAATGGGAAAGCTGTAAGAGTCCTGGGAGTTACCAAGTAAACAATGATCACCAAATAATTAGTTGAGCTATACTGAAAGAGAAGGTAGTGAAATTCAGAAGTAAAATTCCTATTCTGCCTGTACCTACCAGGCCCCTCCCTGGAATAATATAATTTAGTTCTCCACAATTAACATAATATTTGGAAGACTTAAAGGTTCCAAGGGAGAATAACAAAAACTTAGTAAGTTTAAAGAATGGCACTTCTGGGGAAGAGCTTAAGGAAATAATATACAGTTTAATTTGGAGAAGGAAAATGACTGAAAGGAGGCTGTGCCTTCAAGTATAGAAAAGAATTTTTATCTAGAAAATACTGACCTAGTATCATCATTGCCAAGAGGAAATAAAATAGTTCCAATTCTGAAAAAAATTGGGGAGCCATCCTCTGGCAGATTCGTCAAGAAGAAATATGAGAATACTATAACAGAGGGCTAAACTACATACCTTCAGGAGGTCTCCAACAACTGCATACTCTACAATTTCAACTCAATTCCTAAAATCCCTTTCCCACTCACTATTCCCAACCCTACTTCCCAATTTAGAATGGCATCCTATCCTCCCATATGAATCTACTCCTCACCGCTCCTTTGAAAAGGTCTGAGCTTCTCCTTTGGATTCATCTGCTCCTGTGGTCTCAGGTCTGGGCTTCTTGCCCTCTCTTTCTTGGTTACACCCCTGGGCTGGGGTTCCACTGACTCCTGCCGAACACTTAATAACTCTCGTGATGATTTCAGGGGTGTCATCTTCTCCAAGCGCACTTCCTGCCCCTTCACAGAGACTGTGACCTAGAAACAACCCCCATTAATTGTCACTGCAAGGTTATAATGAGGGGCACTCCCAGAGGAGATTATTTAATACCCCAAAAGAGCTCATCCTCTTGGGACATGGCTAGGGTTGGGGGGAAGGGGAGAGGGTTTAACAGTGAACAAGGGTCTTTCTTACTCCATGAGCTTAGAGCAGCTGGAACTCCAGAAGGAAAAGATGAAATTAGTAAACCCAACTACAAGCTAAAAAATACTTCCCCTTTCTTCCCTCATAAGTAAAAACACCGTTAAACCATGAATAACTCATTGTGACAGGGTAGCAAAGGTACACCCAGGTAGCATCTCCAGACAAGTTCTATCTGAAAAAGTTACCTGTTCCAGGACCAGAAGAATGAGCATCACCAAAGGAGATTGTGCCCCTCTTTAAACCTGCCTATATCTTAATTGGGCCCTTTATCCTTGCCCCTTCCCAGTCACACACTTTAGAATTCCCCCTCCCTTCTCACCGAACTTCCAGGTCTTCCAGGCTCTCTTTCTAAATCTTCCACCAGAGCCACTGCCTCCTCTCCACTTTCTGGACATTGCTCCTGTACCCAATCCTGGATCTCCCCAGGTAAGATGGTCAGGAACTGCTCTAGCACCAACAATTCTACAATCTGCTCCTTGGTGCGCACCTCCGGCCTTAGCCAACGACAGCAAAGTTCCCAGAGTTGGCTGAAAGCCTCCCGGGGCCCAGCTACCTCCTGGTAGTGAAATCTCCTGAAGCGCTGTCGGAAGGTCTCAGAGTTAGGGCCATTCCCTCTCAGAGTGGGTTTGGCCATCATTCACAGCAGAAAGCAGCTCCCCTCCACTTAAGGGTTCGAGGGCTTACACCTATTTTCCCATGTCCTTGGAGAATCACCTGCAGATGAGTCTCTCACTGTAAGAAGAGTTTCTTCCTAGGGTAGAGAGAGATGGCACTATCAGAAGAAATATACTCATAGGTCTAAAGTCTCGCCAAGAGCTGGCCTGCTTTCCCATATACTCCACATGGCCATCTGAGGTAGCACCAACTTCAGGATAGCAAGCCAAAACTGAACATGAAGGAAAGAGACCTTTCAAAGGCTGCATTTCCGGGTGACTTCCACAGCAGCCCCGGGGAAGCAGCAGAGAATAAAGTACTGTCTGCTCTTCTTCCACCTCCCCCCAAATCTGATCCCATTTAGCTCCCCTGACCAATGTTGCAAACTGAGTTTGAACCATATGGGAAACCTGGAGCTTGAGAGGATCTAAAGGCAAGTCACCATCCTGCTGAAGGCAACAAAAAGCCCCTGTCCAGCGGGTCGCAGCTGATCTCTCCCAGTACCTCTGCAAGTCCTTCCAGAGGCCCTTTACATCCTCCCCGCCCCCTCAGACTCCACAACTACCAGTTCCCACCCGGGACAAAAATCAAGTACTGAATACTGGTCTTTGTTTTCCCTCACAGCAGAAGTAAACGATCAGCAACTGTTCGGGAATTATTGACGGGAAACCTCGCGCATTGGGAGGACTGGTTTTGGTTCCTGAAGAAGGGCCGGTGGGCGTAGGGAGTCACACACAGTTGGTGGAGACAGGGAGTCCGAGAGGGCAGTAGTAGTGGGTCTTCTGATGACGAGTTCGGTTGCTGGCCAGGGGCTCGGAGGGCTGCGAGGTTCGCGGGAGTGGGGCTCAGCTCAAAGAGCGGCGGGTGCGGGATTCCGGCCTCTTTGTCTTCGCTCTCTCCGGCCAGGTCACTCTCGGAGCTGTGGTACAGTCCCTCCAGAGGCCTCCGACCAGGCCAAGGCGCCCTGAGAGCACCCTCCGACTACCCGTGGGGGCGTCTCCCTCTCGGGGCTGACCCTCAACCCACTTGCATTTCTGCCCCCGGGCCTGCCTCACCCTCTTAGGGTCGGGCCCCAACCCGGCTCTGCAGCCTCCCAGTCCAGCTCTCAAACCGGAAGTCCGAACGGGCGCCTCGGGCGCCTCGGGCGCATGCGCAAGGGCAACTACGGAGACTCCTCCAGCAGAGCCCCTGCAGCAGCGAGTGAGTGAGCCCAGCCGAGCGCGGCACACTTCCGGGACGCGGCGTGCCTATCCCGTACCCTTTCCCTTCCACTCTTCCCGCAGTTGTCCTGCCACTTGGGATTCAGGACGAACAGCCTGTCCCAGGGGCCTGGGCGCTTGCACAGAACGCAGCATTCGCCTCCGTGGTCCTCTGGAGGGGCGCTGCAGGAGGGGGCGACGGATATAAAGACTCGAGATCCGCCGCGGGAATGATCCACGAACTACTCTTGGCTCTGAGCGGATACCCAGGGTCCATTTTCACGTGGAACAAGCGGAGTGGCCTCCAGGTACCGTCGGACTCAGAGCGCGGGAACTCGCGAGCGCATAATGGGCGTACCCAAGCCAATGCCCGGGGGCGGAGTTTGCGAGGGCGGGGGGTGGAGCTTGCAGAGGCTGAGGCGATTCGGAGGCGTGTCCCTAGACTGGTAATGGGGGAAGTGCGGGAGGGGGCCTTTGCGCGCGGTACTGCTTCTGGAGAGGGCTGGGCCCAGGCTGGCGGATGGAAGGCGGGTGCCGGAGGGCCCCGCCTTCGGGACGGGGAGGGAGCTCGCGACCGGGCCTAAGGTTGAGGTGTCTGAGCGCGTGTTGCTGGGGAACTGGATGTAAGGCGAGTTTCACCCATTTTCACGCACCCATTTGCAGTGCTTTAAAGTGAGTTTTGAAAGCTCGTCCAAATACGTAGCGCCTAACATAGTAAGAGGTCAGCTACTTTTGTTGTCTGAAAAATGAATGAGAGTGTTTCCCTCATTACTCCTTTCGCTGGAAATTTCTCCACTAGGAGAATTTGGAAGGGAGGCTTTCACGTAACCAGAAATGTTTAAGGAGGAAGGGCTAGGTACTGTATGCATTATCTCATTCAATCTGCAGGATCACCTATCTCCATTTCACAGATCAACTTCCTGTATCTGGTAGCTAGTAATTAGCGAGCTTGGTCTTGAACCTCAGGCCTGCTTGGCTATGGTGTCTGAACCACTCTTTTCTGCTTTTTTTTTTATTATCCAGTCCTCTCAATAACTTAGTAACTTAGGTATTGTTAGCCCTTATTTACAAAAAAGCAAATTGAAGCTCAGAGAACTTGTGGCGGCTAGTCCTGGTAATGGCAAGATTTGAGTCTAACTCTGTCATATCACAGTCATGCCTATTCCAAACCAAGCAACAGATTCTGAACTATGGAGAACAAAGTGATAGTTACCAGAGGGAAGAGAAGTGGGGAGATGGGCTAAATAGGTGATGGGGATTATGGAGTGCCCTTGTGATGAGCACTGGGTGTCCTTATATTGTACACCTGAAACTAGTATTACACTTTATGTTAACTAACTGGAATTTAAATAAAAACTTTAAGAAAAAGTCATGCCTATTCCTATAAGAATTGCCAGTATAGGCTGCAGAAGAGCAGAAAAATTACATTCCTCTATAAAACCTATACATCAGATTCCTCTTGTTATTTATTTTCCCCTATAAAACTAACAATGGCAGGCATAAAGGAAGAAACTGTATAGGAAGTATTTGTGGGTGCTTGACTGAAGTAAAAAGATAAAGTATAGGAAGGATAGTTGCCTTCCTTTCTTTTTTATAAAAAAGTCTCAAGTCTCCATTTTCCTTATAAAAAATTTTTTTTTTAATACTTATTATTTATTTTTGAGAGAGAGAGAGAGAGAGTGGGGAGGGTCAGAGAGAGAGGGAGACACAAAATCTGAAGCAGGCTCCAGGCTCTGAGCTGTCAGCACAGAGCTCGATGCGGGGCTCAAACTCATGAACCGTAGGTAAGAGCCTGAGCTGAAGTCGGATGCTTAACAGAGTGAGCCACCCAGGTGCCCCTGGATATTTTCCTTCTTAAGGTGTCAGCTTCAAAGTCACCCCAGAAAAATGTTCTCTGACCATCTCTTTAAGTATCCTCCCTAAGGCATAAGTGCCATTATTCTCCCTTACAGCAACTTATTTCCCTTATAGGACTTATCACAGTTTATATTAGTTTTTACCTGTGTATAGTCTTTCTCCCACATAGGTTGCCCATAGCAGCGAAGACTACAGTGGTTTTCTTCATCTATGTAGCCAGCACAGTATCTGCCACTTGGTAGGTGTTCAGATATTTGTGGAAGAAAAGAAGACTACTAAAAACAGAAAATATTGATACATTCTGCAGTGTTTTCACATTTGAATAAAGGGAAAAATGGTCATGAATGCCTAATGTTGACAAAATTCATTTTATTGTAATACTGAATATGCGTACACCTTAACCTAAGTATAAGCTCGAATTTATTTGAGTGTAAACTCAATTTGTTGCTCTTAAAAAAAAACCTGTAAAACCAAATATTTTTACAAAGTAAACAAAACTACCAAATGGATGCACTCAAAATGACGTTAATCTAATGCACGGTTTCTCAGCCTGGTTTCTTTCTCATTGTTGACATTTCGGGCTGGATAATTCTTTGTTGGGGGTTGTGTCCTGCCTGTGCATTATAGGGTGTTAAGCAGCATTCATGGCCTCCACCCACTAGATGCCAGTAGTACCCCTTGAGTTGTAGCAATAAAAAATATCTGCAGATATTTACCAAATGGGGAAAAATTGCCTCTGAGAACCAGTGATCTAATGTGACATAACTATTGTTGTGCTGAAACTAAATCCCCAACATTGAGTTTAATAATAGTATGACAGCTGCAGATGTGGCTGCATATTCTGTTTTGACTTCAGTAAGTCTAGTATGGAGAATGCCTGTTCATGTAAGTAGGTTGCACCAGATGGTACCAATAAATTCAAGGTATTGTTTGCTGTTTCAGAATAATTAGACCTTGAACTTTTGTAAAACTCTGCCACCAAAGCACTGCTTAGAATTCCAGTTTTAATGGGAGCATCACTTGATAACTGGGTAGATCTGTGTTAATAATAAAAAATTACTGGGGCACCTGGATGGATCAGTTGGTTAAGCGTCTGACTTCGGCTCAGGTCATGATATTGCGGTCTGTGAGTTCACTGTGAGTTTGAGCTCCTCATCAGGCTCTGTGCTGACAACTCCAAGCCTGGAGCCTGCCTCAGGTTCTGTGTCTCCCTCTCTCTCTGCTCCTCCCCCACTCATGCTGTGTCTCTCTCTCTCTCTCTCAAAAATAAAAATAAACATAAAAATATTTTTTAAAAAGTAATAATAAAAAATTGCTTACGTGTATCAAGCACTTGCTATGTGCATGGCTTTACATGCATTAACATTTAACCTTCACAATTGTTATCTCCATGTTATGGGTATGAAAACTGAGGCACAGGCAGGTATTATAACTTGCCTAAGATTTCAAGCAAGTTATGAGGCAACTCATGGTGACTTCTTTTTTTTTTTTTTTTCCTAAAGGCACAGGCAAGGCTTTACTGGGGGCTATAGATCCAGCCTGAAGGGACACATAGCACTAACAGAATAGTTAGGCTGGCCTCCCAAAGACATTGTAAATTTTTTTTAATTTTTTTTTTTTTTTTTTTTTTTTTTTTTTTTTTTTTTTTTTGAGAGAGAGACAGAGTGAGAGCAGGGGAGGAGCAGAGAGAGAGGAAGACACAGAATCTGAAACAAGCTCAGGACTCTGAGCTGTCAGCACAGAGCCTGATGTGGGGCTCAAACTCACAAACCTTGAGATCATGACCTGAACCCAAGTAGGGCACTTAGCTGACTGAGCCACCCAGGCACCCTCCAAAGACAGATTCTTAAGCATTTAAGTCATGTTACCTCATAAGTTATTAACTGGAAGATATGGTTAGCAGTGATATTAAAATCTGTGTTAAGTGGATTCCTAAACAAATTATTGTGGATTCAGTAACAGAAAAATTCTTCTTTGCCTATTTATTACTGCTTTTATTGTTATGTACAGATGGCATCCACGGGCGCACCTGGCTGGCTCAGTTAGAAGAGCATGTTACCCTTGATCTCGGGGTTGTTACTTAGAGCCCCACGTGGGGTATAGAGATTACCTAAATAAATAAAACTTTAAAAAAAGATGGCATCCACAGAATACAGTACTCGCAATATAAATATGCAGTATGTTAAGTTCTTTGGGGATAGTAACTACTTCTGATTTTGTTCCCTATTTAAACTAGATATGTTAACACTGTGCCTTTGATAAGTATGTGTTCATTAAAAGTTGGTCGAAGCTCCAGGGAAGATACACAATGGCCAATAAACAAATGAAAAGATTATCAATATAGCTGATCATTAGGGAAATGAAAATCAAAAGCACAATGAGATACTACTTCTTACCCATTAGAATGACTTTTATCAAAAAAACAAAATAGCAAGCGTTGGTGAGGTTGTGGAGAAATTAGAACCCTTGTATATTACTGGTGGGAATGTAAAATGGTTCAGGCCTGTGGAAGACGATGTGGTAACTCCTCAAAAAAATTAAACACAGAGTTACCAGATGATCCAACAACAATTTCACTTCTAGGTATACACTCAGAAGAAGTTAAAGAAGGGACTTAAACAAATATTTGTATACCCATGTTTATAGTATTAGTATTCACAATAGCCAAGGTAAAAATACAAGGGTAAAAGCAACTCACATGTCCCTTGACAGATGATTTGGATAAACAAAATGTGGCACAAACATACAGTGCAATATTTTTCAGTCTTAAAAAGGAAGGAAAAAAAAAAAAAAGGAAGGAAATTCTCTTACATGCTACAACATGGATGAAACTTGGAGACACTATGCTAAGTGAAAAAGCCAGTAATAAAAAGACAGATATTCTATTTCCAATCTTTGAAAGTACTTAGATTGGTCAGAAGTATAGAAACAAGAAATAGAAGGGTGGTTGCAAGGGGTTGGGGAAGTGGGAGGAATAATGGCTACAGAGTTTCAGTTTGGGAAAGTTAACTGGGGGTGGATGGTGGTGATAGATGCACAAGGTGTAAATAAATGCACTTAATGCCACAAAACTGTACATCTAAAGATGGCTAAAATGGTAAGTTTTATGGTATGGATATTTCACAGTTTGTGAAAAATTGGGGTTGAGAGGTACCTGGGTGTCTCAGTTAAGCATCCAACTCTTGATTTCGTCTCAGATCATGATCTCACTGTTGTTGACATTGAGCCTTGCGTCAGGCTCTATGCTGACAGGGCAGAGCCTGCTTGGGATTCTCTGTCTCCTCTCTCTGCTCCTGCCCCACTCACATTCTCTCTCTCCTCTCAAAATAAAGAAGTAAACTTAAAAAAAAATGGGTTGAATAAATTCATTCTCCTACAACTTTTTTTTCTATTTTTGAAATGCTGTGAAACTTTATATAGCATAGTAGGTTATATTATGGCCTTTAATTAAAAATACCCAGTGAAATGAAATACCAAATATAAGTGAAAATATGAACACTACCTTTATATGTCCAGTTATGAGGTGCTTTTATAGATTATAGCATGTTACATTAATTTTACATTTTAATTGAAATGAAAATAAAATTTAAAATTTTATAAAGAGGGATACCTGGGTGGCTCAGTCGGTTATGTGTCTGACTTCAGCTCAGGTCATGATCTCACAATTCATGAGTTCAAGTCCTGCATCAGGCTCTGTGCTGATAGCTCTCAGCCTGGAGCCTGCTTCGGATTCTGTCTCCCTCTCTTTCTCTGCCCCTTCCCTGCTCATCCTCTGCCTCTCCCTCTCAAAAATAAGTAAACATTAAAAAGAATTAAAAAAAATTTATAGAGAATTTGCAGATCTTAAGAATATGAGAAACCCCTGAAGTCTGCAGATCCCAATTTGAGCAGTATCACTGGAGACCATTGAAATCACGTCCAAAACTCCAAATCCTGATAGGCCATGCCTAGAAGATTGCATGAGAAACAGGTAATAGTAGCTGCTGGTGGGGAGGTTGACCTGAGCCCAAATCAAGAATTGGACACTTTAACCAACTGAGCCACCCAAGTGCCCCGACTGACTTATTTGTAATGTACAACATTTGATAGTGTTTGAATTCTTTACCATGTGTTACTACCTATTTCAGTCAACAACTAATTAGGTCAGGATGGGGAACAACACCTTTGTAGCAGTTTGGAATTTACCAAGCTTAAATGGGCATCTTGAGAAGGGAAATAAAAAGTAGTATTAAGTATTTGAAGCACCTCAAAGATAGGCAGGCATCAATGTTTTTAGACTGTTCCTCTTCCTGCAGGTGTCACAGGACTTCCCATTTCTCCATCCCAGTGAAACCAGCGTCCTGAATCGACTCTGCCGGCTGGGCACAGACTATATTCGCTTCACCGAGTTCATTGAACAGTACACGGGCCATGTGCAGCAGCAGGTAGGCTGCTGTTGTCAGGGAATGGACACCTCCAGAGGTCAGGAGCTATGTCAAGTTTTCAGTGAATCCAAACTTTGATGTGAAATAAGTCTCAAGATGTTATGAATGTCTCATCATTGGAATTATTCAAGCGAGGGCTAGGTAACTAGCTCAAACAAGGGAGAAAATATACACAGGGACCAATTTAGGCAGATTAGTATAAGAGGAAATATGCTTTGCCTGTGTTTTAGGAGACCTGAATTAAATCAGTTTGAGCTGGACCAGAGTTCCAGTTCCAGAGGTGAGATCATAAAGCATCATTTCAGATCTGTTTCCTCTTTTGCTTCTAACTACCTTAGTCGCACGGAGGCGATCAACTAAAATCTTTGTGTTTCACTTTTGTCATTTGTAAATAAAAGAGTTAAATCAGAGAAGGTGCTTGGCACATAGCAAGCACTTAATATATATTACCCATTAATTGGTGGGTTAATTGTAATTAATGGTGTAGAGGTCAAGGATTTGTGTCCTGCTCTATCACTGACTGGCCATAGTCTGCCTGGCGGTAACCTAATGCTCAGAAACTAGAGCTCAGTTACTTACCTATCAAATAGGGATAATAGTGCCTATCTCATAGTGTCAGAAAAAATAAATAAGGTAATTCATGCAAAGTGTTAGCACTCATATTTTTTTAAGGAGAGATTTTAAAGTTCCCCTTCGTTTTTAACTGTCTGTAATTCTGTCCGTGGTAAGTAAAAAGATTGCTGAATTGTATGACTCATTCAGTGACGACTATTTCCCACTTAAAACCATGATTCTGGTTGAGGAGGAAGGCAGGGACTTCTAGAAAGGAAAAGGAAAGTTTCCTGAAATAAGGTCAGTACCCTCTGTTATATAAGTTGGTTGTCAGGCCTTTGGTGGCCATCTGTAGGGCACAGGAGTTGGAGAATAATGCCTTGTATTTTCATCTCTGGGACAGGGATTCTGATTCTCTCAAATTGGTTTTTGCAAACATAAGCTAAATGTGAGGTGAAAATCTAATCAATGCTATAAAATCAATATTAAAGAGGGCACATGAATTATCAGAGTTGGAACCTATACACACACACACGCACACACATTATGAAAAGGCCTCATTTTAATTTTTTGTATATAACATTTAATAGAAAAAAAAATCTGCCCTGTATTCGTGTGACTATATGGATTTTATATAATATGTGAATTCTTACTTTCCTGAATTCTAAAGATAGCTGTAGTGCCTCTTTTTTTGGAACAGTAAAAAGCATACTTAATTTCTCTTTCATTTAGTGATAAATGAAGACATTCAGTTCTCTGGAATGCCATAAGATCAAAATAAAATTGGCTACTTGTAAGCCAGTCTGTTCCATTTCATCCCATGCCTATGCTGGTCTTATTATAGCTGTGAACCTTTATCTTCAGGAACTGCTAGTATCCTTTGTGGCATCCCCTGACTACACTGTGCCTTTTAACCCCTGAGTCCAAGCTTCCTACCCCATTTGTTGTGGAATTCTGCTATTGTGTCTACGTCACCAGAGCCTGATCACCCAAATCAGTATGCAGCCAGAGAGGCCAATCATCGTGGTCTCTAGTCCACTCCCTCTGCAGTTGCCCCGGTAAAACTACAAGAGGCTCTTAGAAAAAACTGCAGGTTTCCTGAAAGACAAGCCATATTTGTAAATTGGCTCTTAGTGAGAGTCTTATCACTCCCCATGTTGACTATCAGATTCATGCTCCTGATGAATTACCAGGCCAGGCAGGAGAAGGGATTTTAGAAGGAGGATTGAGGTGATTTTATTTATTCACTAAATATTTACCTTGTGTTCAAAGAACTGTGCTAGGAGCTGAAATACAAAGATGAATAAAGTGTGGGTCCTGCCTTCATGAAGTTCTTGGTCATGAGAGGAGGGCATATAAACAAAAGAACAATTCAGGCACTACATAGAGATGTTATGAAATCAACAAAGAGGGAGCGATTCGTTTCCTAGGGAGAGTTAGGAAGGGCTTTGAGAGAAGAGATGCTTGAGTTGGGTCCTGTAGGAAGAGTAGGCATTTGTCACAAAGATGAGTACAAGGTTATAAGTGGAACACATCCACATTCGTGGGGGTGAGAAATAGAAGCAAGGCACATTTGGTGAGCTGTGGGTAGTTTGGAAATGAGAATGTGAAGTTGGAAGCAGTAAAAGATAATTTTAGAGAGAGAGTTTAGGGCCCGAATGTAGAAATCATTGTATGCCACGTAGGGGAGTGGAGATGTTATTCTGGGGCAATGGGAAGCCACCAAAGGGATTTCAGCTGGAAGTGATAAGGTTAGTTGTAGAAAACCTTCACTGACAATATGAGGTTCTTTTTTTTTTTTTTTAACATTTATTTTTTGAGAGACAGAGACATAGCATGAGCTGGAGAGGGGCAGAGAAAGAGGGAGTCACAGATTCCAAAGCAGGTTCCAGGCTCTGAGCTGTCAGCACAGAGCCTGATGCGGGGCTCAAACCCACAAACTGTGATATCATGACCTGAGCTGAAGTTGGACATTTAACCGACTGAGCTACCCAGGTGCCCCAATATGAGGTTCTACCTGGTTGTTTGTAACATGTAGGATGCTTGGGAAATTAAAATGTTATCACATCTTAAAAGGTCAGAACTCAAAATCGGCCTCTCTAGTCAGGCTTTCCTCTCACCGAAGCACTGCTTTGATGTGGAATTATTTAAGCAAAAACAATAATACTATTAAGGGATAATGTCTTCCTCAGGTTTTAGAGTCTGAGCTGTGAGGTTTAATTCTCTTTGTTTGATTTCAGGATCACCATCCATCTCAGCAGGGCCAAGGTGGGTTACATGGAATCTACCTAAGGGCGTTCTGCACAGGACTGGATTCAGTTTTGCAGCCTTATCGCCAAGCACTGCTTGATTTGGAACAAGAGGTGAGAGAGGAGATTTGGGAACAACGTCTCTGGGACAGCAGATTAGGGCACATTCCTGAATTTGAAATACCCTTGGATGTGGTCAGATAGCTAAGAGAGAGCTGTTTTCTTCGTGGCTAGGGGGTAGGGTGTACTCTGTGATTGCCCAAGCCGTGATCAAAGTGGTGTGCAGATCATGGCAAAGGAATCAGAGCCCCTGTTTTTTTCTCACCTGAAAAATCAGAATTAATAATCCATAAACTATCAATTCTCCATAGCCTAAAATTAACACTGAGCCTATTCTCAGATTCCCATCTAGTTTTCAGAGATCAAATAGATTCGAGATGTCTCATATGGAGCCTTAATCACAGTGTTTTTTGTTGCAGTTCCTGGCTGACCCCCATCTGTCCATATCACATGTCAATTACTCCTTGGATCAGGTATGCTGTCCAAATAACAAAATGCCGGGGCGCCTGGGTGGCTTGGTCGGTTAAGTGTCCGACTCCGGCTCAGGTCATGATCTCACGGTCCGTGAGTTCGAGCCCCGCGTCGGGCTCTGTGCTGACAGCTCAGAGCCTGGAGCCTGTTTCAGATTCTGTGTCTCCCTCTCTCTCTGCCCCTCCCCTGTTCATGCTCTGTCTCTGTCTGTCTCAAAAATAAATAAATGTTAAAAAAAAAAAAAAAATAACAAAATGCCTTGAAATCTGTTGATATTGTTAGAATAATCTAACTTACAGGGTTCATGGCTGGCTCATTCAGTGGAACATGTGACTCTTGATCTTGGGGTTGTGAGTGTGAGCCCCATATTGGGCAGAGGGATTACTTAACCATAAAAAAATCTTAAAGAAAAAATGAGGAATTAAAAAAATAATCTAACTTGGGGCTCCTGGGTAGCTCAGTCAGTTAAACATCCGGCTCTTGGTTTTGGCTCAGGTCATGATCTCACGGTTTGTGAGTTTGAGCCCTGTATTGGGCTCTGTGCTGACAATGCAGAGCCTGTTTGGGATTCTTTCTCTGTCTCTCTCTCTCTCTCTCTCTCTCTCTCTCTCTGCCCCTCCCCTGCTCTCTGTCTCTCTCTCAAAAATAGATAAATAAAAACTTAAAAAAAAAATCTAACTTAAGACATTAAGACATTCCTTCTGGATTCAGAGCTACGCATTTTATATGTTGTATGCTTTCCTAGATCAGAGCTGTTTGGAAAGCTCCAAATTTAGTTAAAATCTAATATCTGATATTAACACTCTATGTTGACTTCAATATTAACAATTATGTTAGCCTCAGAAATAGAAACTGCTTCTATCTGCCATTCTCCCTTTGTAGCCAACCCCCATATCAGCTTGCCCTCAGATACTGAATCTTGGCTGTTCTGTGCTATTGCCATCTTTATGTGATGTGGGACTATTTAGAAACAAAAGCATTTCCTGAGCCAGTTCTCATTAATTATTCTCCTAATTATTCTCCACTTTGCAGTTCCAGCTCCTTTTCCCCTCTGTCATGGTTGTGGTAGAACAAATTAAAAGTCAGAAGGTAAGAACTTTCCTTTTTTATCTTTGCTGTGGGAAGTGCCAGGGATATAGTCATAATTAATTTCACCTTACATTCTTTTTTGAAGACCATAATCTTTAGTAGTTTTTATTTATTTATTGTTTTTTTTTAATAATGTCTGCTTGGGTATCATGCTAAATGCAAAAAATAAGCTGTCGCTCTGCCCTTAAGCACCTCCTGATCCAGAGGGTGGGGGTGATGTTAATAGATGTACCCTGGTAAGAGGATTCTGTCTGGTAAGAGAAAAATGCTACGGGTGATATTTGAAAGTGAGAGCATTTTGCATTAAGGATTTGGGATTGTTGGATATGGATCTTAAGAAGCAGAAAGTTAATCTTCAGAAAGAATAATACATTTAGGTTAGGGTGCTAATTCTTTTCCAAGAATTAGATCACTGGGTAAAACCCAGATGTTTCTTTTATTAAATACGCCTATTACCACAAGTTTTTATTACATGCACTGAAAAGTCAGGGTCCCCAATACCAGAAGAATGTCTTTTCTGAGTGGAGTTAATAATTGAGGGATAAATGCTTTGAGATTTCACATTAGAAGAAGAATCTGCAAGTCCATAATTGGATGAGAAAAGACAAATGGATTAAATATGTTTAACCCTGTTTTGTTTTTAAACTGTTGTAATTGTGCCTTAGCTTATTAGGAGTCTTCACCTTGATAAATATAACTAGCTAACTACTTAATTTGCCAGGTTGCCGCTTCATTTTTTTGCTGTATAAGTGTAGAAGTTTTCACTGTGCTGTGTTCATTAGGAGCCAGCAAAGCCAGTGAGGGAGGTGCTGTTTGGCCCTTCAAAGCTGATTACCCTCATCAATTAATATTCAGCTTTTATTGTGCACTTACTGTACACCAGGCACTATGCTAAGTGTTTCACGTACTTCATTACATTCAGTTTTCTAAGGGGTCAGGTAGGTTAGGGAATGTGCTTAGGGTCACATGGATGGTAGGAAATAGTAGGGCTGGGATCTAAACCCGGCTCTGACTCGAAAAACTATGCTCTTAACCGCTCCCCTAAACTGTCCCCCCACCCCCCACCCCCGCCCCCTGGGTTGGAGAGGACCTTCTAGGTACGTGGAGGTAGTGTAAGGGTTGCATGCTTAGCTGCACATCTCAGTTGACTTTCAGATTCCACTGACCACAGGAAGGAGAGTAGAAACTGAGTAGGGGGGTTGGAGATGGGCAAACCTTCCTTCTTGCCAAGGTGGTGGTAGAGAAGCCAGTGTGTTCTGCCTCTACAGAGTTCAAACATGAGGTGGTCAAGAGCATGGGCCGGGGTGAGAACTGGGATGATAGCAAACAGACACAAAGGGATTCCTTTAGAGTGATGGAAATGTTATAAAACTAGATTACGGCGATGGTTGTACACACTGTAAAATTTACTAAAAGTTGTTGAGCGGTACACTTAATTCTGGGTGTATTTTATGGTATATAAATTATACCTCAATAAAGGAGTTTTAAAAAGAGAGACAGAAGGACATAGAAAGAAGCAGCAGATTTTTTTGAAAACTGTATACCTTAGAGCATGAGTTAGGCCTTAATCTGAAATAAAGAGCTTTCTTCTTAGCTTGGAATTTTAACTCTGAATGATTCTGGTTTCTCTAGTGCAGTAGAATCACCTGGAATAGATGGTTAAAACCATGTGGCTGGGCCCTGCCACAGGGATTCTGATTCAGTAAGCCTGGAGTTGGTCCCAAGAATTTCCATTTCTTACAAACTCCCTGGTGCTGCTGCTGCTGCTGCTGGGGGCATATGGATGGGGTGGGGAAGAGTAAGTAGAGTGGAGGTCCATATTTTATAGAATAACTGTTGTGATACTGTGATCTATAATAAATATAGGGTGGCCCCTGGGTGGCTCAGTGGTTAAGCGCCAGACTCTTGATTTCCACTCAGGTCATGGTCTCACAGTCGTGAGACTCTCCCTCTGCCCCTCCCCTGCTAGTGCTCTTTCTCAAAAAAAAAATAAAAAATTATATATATTTCATCTTCATCCCCTTTCTGGCACGTAGTTTCTAAAACCTTTGGCATTTCCTAAGTGATAAGAATGATAAAGGTGTCTTGGTATTCATAATTAGCCACACCTGAGTCTATGGTAATTAAGTGACTTTTGGAAAGCACCTAAGGATTGGCTGGTTGCCAGGGGAAACAAGCATTTGATTGGAGGATTGGGACCTTCATACCCCTGACCTCTGCGGAGAGGAAAGGGGCTGGAGGTTGAGTTCAGTCATCAGCAGTAAGTGATTTAATCAATTGTGCCCATGAAGTGAAGCCTCCATAAAAATCTGAAAGGGCTGGTTTCAGAGAACTTGT
This sequence comes from Panthera uncia, assembly GCF_023721935.1. Classification (NCBI taxonomy): domain Eukaryota; kingdom Metazoa; phylum Chordata; class Mammalia; order Carnivora; family Felidae; genus Panthera; species Panthera uncia. The sequence continues at coordinate 85,442,806 of NW_026057582.1, forward strand.
AGGTCGCTGAACCAGAACACTTCTGGCTACAATGCTGGGCCCACGCTCTACGGGGACAGAAGCTCCTTTGTTTGGAACCTCACACTATGCATCTCTTCGTCTGGCTGTTGATTCATATCTTTAGTATGCTTTTTAATAAACAGGTAATCTAGTGACTAAGATTTTCTGAGTTCTGTGGGCTGCTCTAGCAAGCTAATGGAATCCAAGGAAAGGGTTGTGGGAACCTCTGATTTTATCAGCCAGTCAGCCCTGGGCTTGAGATTGGTGTTAGAAGTGGAGGGGAGGTCTTGTGGGACTGACCCCTTCACCTGTGGAATTTGATGATGTTCTGGTAGTGTCAGAATTGAGTTGAATTGTAGGACACCCAGCCGGTGTTAAAGAATTGCTTTGTGGTGTTGGGAAAACCGCCCCTGCACACTTTGGAATTAGAGTCAAAATTAGAATTCTCTGTAGATCTTTAGCCTCATTATCTGCTGGATGTGCTCTCTGGATTGAATACCGAATATGAGTTTGTCCTATGCGAACTGTTAAAATGGAATCCAGTTTGACAAGGTTGTATTTTGCACAGATTCATGGTTGTCAAATCCTGGAAACGGTATACAAACACAGCTGCGGAGGTTTGCCCCCTGTTCGAAGTGCACTAGAAAAGTAAGTCATGGCTTAATTGGGGGCAGGGTTGGGTGATCAAGTGACTTGACTTTGCACTTGTTTCATTTTCAGGTCATCTCAGGTTTCCCTCTGGGAAAAGTTAAGACCAGGATAGAAAAGACCCATGTATGATGGCTCAGAAACTGCAAAAAGAATGTTAGGAAGTGTTGAGGATCAAAGCTAGAATCTAGTCACCTAGATGACCTTGAAGCAGTGCTCTTTAATTTGGGGATATCATTATCCTTGGAGAATTTCTATTACATGTGTCAGATAATGTCGCTATACCTAAACTGTGTGTGTTTTGAGTAGCTGGCATTTTATATCAAGATCCTTAAAAATGTTTATAATCCCATTATGCCATTCTTAGGAATTTTATCCTAACACCTATTCAAAAGAAGAAAATAACCATATGCAGAAACATTCACTGGAATGTTGTCTGTTTTATCAGGACGTTAGGAAACTACCAGCAGCAGAAGAAAGCTAAATAAAGGTATATTCACTTGATGGTCTATAAAGGTAAAATTAAAATTAAAAATATTATAAATATAAACACTGTCAAAATCTGCAAAAGGAAACTTCCCAGAACATGCTTCAGGGACTTAATTCTCTATTATTGGGCCTTTTTTTTTTCCTAATAAAAGAATTGTATTTTGATTGTAGAAAATACAGACCTGTAAAGAGAAGAAATAGATTTTCTAATCTTTGAGATACCCAATATTACTTTCACTGTATATATATTCTCTACGGTTTCTCTATACATATACATAGTTTTATGCATGGAATATAAAATCTTACATAGATCCTGTGATTAAGTGCATATTTGTTATATATTTGCAAGACCAAATTTTATAGACCAAGTACTCGAATGTACTAAATGTAAATTTTGATTTTTTAACTATTTTTTTAATGTTTATTTATTTTTGAGAGACAGAGACCAGCATGAGTGGGGGAGTGGCAGAGAGAAGGAGACACAGAATCCGAGGCAGGCTTCAGGCTCTGAGCTGTCAGCACAGAACCCGATGCGGGGCTCGAACTTAGGAACTGTGAGATCATGACCTAAGCCAAAGTAGGAAGCTTAACTGACTGAGCCACCCAGGCACCCCCCTCCACCTGATTTGATTTTTTAATGATAGATTCCATTCAGTTAGCTTATTATAAATAGCAGACTCAAGCTCTTTTCATTTCTCCCCAAGTTATTTTGAAATTTTTCAGATCTACAAAAATTTGAAAGAACAGTATAGTAAACACTATATCCTTCAGTTTCACCAGTTGTTAACATTTGGCCACATTTGATTTCTTTTTCTTTTTCCCCTCTGTATGGACTGTGAAATATATATATATATGTAAATATATATAAACATACACACATGGACACCATGTGTGCTAAATCATTTGAGAGTAATCACAGATACAATGCTTAACTTGTAAATACTTCAGCTTGTATCTCTTTAGAAAAAAGGCTTATATAACTTCAATTGGTTTATATAACCTCAATACCATATTATAGCCCAAAAAGTTAATGTTAATTCAACAATATATTATCCAAAAATAAATCTGAATTTCTCCAGTTGTCCCCCAAAAGTCTTTTACCCTTGTTCTTTTTTGCATTCCCGGATGGAGTCTGCCTTTTCCTGTGGCTTTTTGCAGCCACCTCTTTTTAGTCCCCTTTAATTTGGAACAGTGCCCTTCCTTGCCTTTTTAATCTTTTGATGACATTGACATTTTAAGAGTCCTAACCAGTCCATTTTAGAGGAACATTTTCAGGGTGCCTGGGTGGCTCATTCAGTTAAGCGTCCAACTTCAGCTCAGGTCATGATCTCACAGCTCATGAGTTCAAGCCCTGCATCGGCCTTCTGCTGATGGTGCAGAGCCTGCTTTGGATTCTCAGTCTCCCTCTTTACTTCTCTGTCCCTCCCCCATTCACACACTCTCGCTCACTCTTTCTCTCAAAAATAAGTAAACATTAAAAAAAAAAAAAACACAGGCACATTTTCCTCTTTGTAACTAAGATGTTATCTGGGGAGTGATCCTTTAAGACCATGAGAATGTCCCATTCTCCAACAACCTTTCTGCATCTTGAAGGATTATAGGATTGTAGGAGATATACCTGCCTCTCGCATAGTGCATCTACTCTCCATATGTGACTCCAACAAAAATAAAACAAATTTAATACTGTGTTAGCCAGACTCTTATAAGCACATTTAATTTTAACAAGAATCCTTAGTTTTGGAACTCCTCCACACAAAAGGAGGAAAGAAAATGTGCCTCTTCTAAAAACCCAGCAGAACACTTACTGAACATTCAGACTTCAGCATGTAGGCTACAAGTGTGGAAATTTAATCGCTGAGTTCATCCACAAACATTTAAATTAAAATAGCACAATTATTTTTAGCCTAATTGGTCATTTCCCTTCTGAGTCATCAGACCTCTGTTTGTCCTGTCGCAGTTTAGAGCATGGTCTCCGTGCAGATGTAGGCTTCAGTGTCTGCGAAGTGGACTTCTAAGGCTCCTGCTTTTCTCTCCACTCAGGATCCTGGCCGTGTGTCATGGGGTCATGTATAAGCAGCTCTCAGCCTGGATGCTCCATGGACTCCTCCTGGACCAGCACGAAGAGTTCTTTATCAAACAGGGTCCTTCTTCTGGGAATGTCAGTGCCCAGCCAGAAGAGGACGAGGAGGATCTGGGCATTGGGGGACTGACAGGAAAACAGTTGAGAGAACTCCAGGACTTGGTGAGAACATGGCAAGAAGTCTGGCGTACTCCTGCCCGAGTCAGAGAAGTTGTCAGCTAGATGACCTTTTGGAGATTTCTACCCTTGTCCCCAGCTCATCAGAGTCGAAGCACCTTTCAGAAATTCTTTAGACATAAACACTTGAACTTGGCTTTATCTTAACTGCATTCTTAATACCTAACTTAATGGGAGACTACAAAATAGAAAATATATTTGTGAGATTCCTTTGTTTCCCCTTGTCCCAGTATATGCATTTATGAGGTTAATGAGTCTTTTCAGGTAGTTGTGTAGTTACCCTATAGCTTTTAAGTGCAGCTTAGAGTTTCCATTAGAGTACTAAAAGTCCTATATTGTCTTTATTCATCCATCGATCTATTTATTCATTCGTTTATCCTGCTACAGCATTTTATTGAATGCCTGTTATAGGCCAGGCACTGTTCTAGGAGAGTTACTGGGTGTTTAACTGAGTAGATGAATAAAAGGTAGCTGGGGCGCCTGGGTGGCTCAGTCGGTTAAGCGTCCGACTTCGGCTCAGGTCATGATCTCGCAGTCCGTGAGTTCGAGCCCCGCGTCGGGTTCTGTGCTGACAGCTCAGAGCCTGGAGCCTGTTTCAGATTCTGTGTCTCCCTCTCTCTCTGACCCTCCCACATTCATGCTCTGTCTCTCTCTGTCGCAAAAATAAATAAACGGTAAAAAAAAAAATTAAAAAAAAAAAAAAAAAAGGTAGCAGACCCTATGCTTAAGGAGCTTATTGTTTAGTGAAAGACCTAGAAAAATAAACAGTGACATTAAAGTGTACAAAGTGCTCTGGAAAGAGCAAGAATGGGTATTCTCAGAACTTAGAGTAGCTAGAGAAGGCTTTTCAGTGGAATGTATGTCTAAATTGCAGAGTTTGGAAGGAGAGGTTAAGAAACGTTCTAGGCAGAGGGAAGGATGTGTACAAAGTACAGAGACCATGAAAGACCTGGCTTATTTGAGGAACCAGTAATACAATTGAAATGGTCAAGTAAAAGCTGAAATACAAAGTACAAGGGACAATGGAGGGGAGGGGGGAAGTAGTAATCGATGAAACTGTTGAGGTAAGATCATGAAAGCCCTTGTCATCAATGGGAAGGTATTTAGACTTGAACCTCAAAAGAGCTTGGAGCTAGTGAAGAATTTTCAGCAAGAGGTCAACACAATGAGACTTTATGATAGATGACTCTGGACACTGTGTGGGGAAATTGTTTTTTAAAAAATCAAGGGTCGCCTGGGTGGCTCAGTCCTTTGAGCGTCCAACTCTTGATCTCAGCTCAGGTCATGAGCTCATGGTTTATGAAATCAAGCCCTGCATCAGGGTCTGCGCTGATGGTGCAGAGCCTGCTTGGGATTCTCTCCCTCCCTCTCTCTCTGCCCCTCCCCTGCTCATGCTCTTTCTCTCTCACTCTCTCTCTTTCTGTGTAAATAAATAAACATTAAAAAAAATTAAGACTAGCAACAGGGAGGTCAGTTAGGAGAATGTTGGGGACACTCAAGTGAAAGATAATAGTGGCCTAAACTGAGGGTAGTAACAGTAAATATGGAAAAGAATAGAGAGGCTTGAGAGAGACTTAGCAGGTGGAATGGGTAGGCTTTAGTGTTTGGATAGGAGTCCAGAAGGAAGAGTCAAGAATGATACCTAAGTTTCTGCCTTCAGTGGCTAGGCAGGCAGAGATGATAAGGAATGTATATGGCAAATACCGGGGGAAAGAAGATGGTTCCAGTATTGGACGTGTTGAGTTTGAGGTACTTGCAGGAAATGTTCAGTGGGCTGAGCTTGGAGCTCATGAGAACAGTCTAGCTTGAAGATAAAGATTAAGGAGTCATCAGCATATAGATGTTTTTAACCTGGGGCCCCTGGGTGGCTTCAGGAGGTTCTGTGAAATGTACGTTTGTATAACTGTCTCAAAGTTCCATAGCGTTTATAATGCAGAGTCCTATGATGTAAAAAGACTAGAAATACCTGTTATAATGATCAATTCAGTGACAGAAGAAGATGTGATTGTCTAAGAAGAGTGAGGAGAACAAGAGGAAAAGAGAGTCTGGGCAGTCCTCAGGGGACTGGAGCACAAACCAGAAAGGGTAAACAGCAGAGCTCAAAGTCAGGATTGTGGAGCCCAGAGTTCCTGCTGGGAGCTGGAGGATAAGGATCAAGTCCAAAGCAAGTCTGTATGTGTCAGAGTTAGCTGGAGAGCTTATTAAAACACTGATGGATGTCTAGGCCTCATCTGCCAGGCTGTCCTAGATCTGGGGAGGGGCTTGAAAATTTGCATTTCTAACAGAGTTTCCAAGTAAGAAGTTTCCAGCTGATGCTGCTGGACCAAGAGCTACAGTTGGAGAACCACTTGGCTAAATGACTTGGGTTATATACTAGTAAAGAGCTGAGGGGTGCCTGAGTGGCTCAGTCTGTTAAGCATCTGACTTTGGCTCAGGTCATGATTTCACAGTTCATGTGTTCGACTCCCATGTTGGGCTCTGTGCTGACAGCTCAGAGCCTGGAGCCTGCTTCAGATTCTGTGTCTTCCTCTCTCTCTCTCTCTCTCTCTCTCTGTCCCTCGCCCCCCCCTCTCTGTCAAAAATAAACATTAAAAAAAAAAAAAAGAGGTGGGCAGAGCAAGCATATGTACAAGACGATAAAGTCCCTACAGGTAAGGAAGCAGAATTCCTGACCTACTGCACAGGGTTTTACATAGTAAAGGCAGAGTGAGGACTAAAATCCTCATGTTAAAAACAACCACAGTGATTTCCACCATGTTCTCTCACTATCTGAAAATGGAAATGTAATCATCTCTCTAGTGGTAATTTAGGCATTCAGATTTAGGCATTCAGACTTCATTTTAAAGTCCTAGAAAATATAAGTCATGGGTTGGGAGAATTAGTGATGTTTTCTTGCTTTCCTCTTCTTCATACATCATGTCTGCTACGGATTATTTCCTGGAGTAGCGCCTGATAGAGGAAGAGAACATGCTGGCACCATCTCTAAAACAGTTTTCCCTACGAGTGGAGATTTTGCCATCCTACATTCCAGTGAGGGTTGCTGAAAAAATCCTGTTTGTTGGAGAATCTGTCCAGATGTTTGAGAACCAAAATGTAAACCTGACTAGGAAAGGTAAGACTCTCATTGGTCAATATATCGTCTTCAAAGGCCCTTTTTCATACTGCGTGGCCCCAAAGAATGCTCGGTCAGAGTGAGTGGCTGGTAAAGTTTAGGTACCGAGTTTGCAGCACCATTATAGGCTTACTTGAGAAGAGTCTGACCGGATTGTAAATCCTTGCCTGTCCCACCGCTCTCTGCCTTCCTTTGAAGGTGCCTTCCTGTTTTGCAGGATCCATTTTGAAGAACCAGGAGGACACCTTTGCTGCAGAACTTCATCGGCTCAAGCAGCAGCCACTCTTCAGCCTGGTGGACTTCGAGCAGGTGGTGGATCGTATTCGTAGTACTGTGGCCGAGGTTTGTATTTCACGGTATATTTGCTTAGCGAGAAAACAGACTAGTTCCCCACAAACTGAGTACTTTTGTTGCTTCTTGATGTGATTAGAACTCAGCTTGGAGGGAATTATTTGAGAGAGTTGAAGGGCAAGAAGTTTTTTTGGTTTTTTTTTTTTAACGTTTGTTTATTTTTGAGAGAGAGACACAGAGCATGAGTGGGGGAGGGGCAGAGAGAGAGGGAGACACAGAATCCGAAGCAGGCTCCAGGCTCTGAGCTGTCAGCACAGAGCCCAACACGGGACTTGAACTCAGGAACTGTGAGAACATGACCTGAGCCGAAGTTGGACACTTAACCAACTGAGCCACCTGGGCACCCCAAGAAGTTTTTAATGATAGAGGCAGAGCTGCTTTAGTCTTTTCACACACAACAGGAGTTCGCTAGTTAGCTACTTAAATTGAATAAAGAGAGGGCTTGCTTTCAATTTCAGACAGTTAGCATTTGGAATCTGTCAATATAGTTGGCAGGAACTGCAAAGAATCAAATGATTCTGGGTAAATTTAGCATCTCACTTACATTTTAGATGGCTTTACTGCTAACTCTTTCATTTATGGATATAATGATCTTATGAGGAATGCAGAACAAGTATTATTTTTCCATGAAAACTAACTTGTCCAGTGTTGCACAGTAAGTAACAAAGGTGACATCAAAACAGGTCTTGTGACTTGTATTCAGTGTTCTTTTTTTTTTTTTTTTTTAATGTTTATTTTTGAGAGTGAGAGAGACAGAGCATGAGTCGGGGAGGGACAGAGAGAGGGAGACACAAAATCTGAAGCAGGCTCCAGGCTCTGAGCTGCCAGCACAGAGCTCAATGCAGAGCTTGAACTCACGGATTGCAAGATCATGACCTGAGCTGAAGTCGGCCACTTGACTGAGCCACCCAGGCATCCCCTACTTCAGGGTTCTTAAGTAAATTGTGCTTCATCCACCATCTTAAATTGTGACCAATGATTTTTCAAATGGGCATCTGTTCTGTGGCTTAAAATAAAATTTGGCTCCCAGGTGTGTGATAATGTGAAATGAGATCTTTAGTCAGACAACTGTTTTGTTTGCTATATTAGTGGTTTTCAAGTTTGGCTGTGGCTGGAACTGCTTTGGAAAATCTTAAAACATGGATTTGTATCAAATCCTCACCTCCAGAGCTGCTGACTTAGAGATCTACATCGAGAGGGAGGGAGTAGATAATAGTATCGATACCATCCAACTAGACAACCAACCAGCAAACCACTGCAGGTGATTGTGAAGTGTACCCAGTGCGCTGCGGTATCTAGAACTGCTAAGAAGTTTGGCATCAGATATCCTCACATTGGAAACATAGTAATCAATCATGAATAGGATTTCCTTTTCCAGTTACTATCTCAAAAATTCTGGGCATGGGAGACAGAGCTGTGATGTAGACGGAATATTAGATCTTAAGATATCACTTCATTTGATTCTTTGTGGGCAACTAAAGATCTACATGCTTCTGTCCCTTCATAATTTCAAGGTATTGCCCCTCCTCAATCTGTAACTAGAGCAGCTCTAGTCTAAGGGACACTTTATTTTATTAAATCTATTTCTGTTCTCTTACTGTTCTTGTGATAACTCTGGAATTAATTCATGAAGGAAAGTAAAACCTTAATAATACAAGATTTCAAAAATGGTTTTTTCTTGTGAAATCTGAAATGCAGATACTGCTAGACATTACATTTCCAGTTTGTAAAAAATGATAGACAAAGAACTGAAGTTCAGACTCTTTGAAGTCTTTTAGAATTGCAGCTAATAGGCTTTTTTGTAAGGTATTACCCTAATAATAACAATTTATAGTAATGAAAATAGTTTCCTTTTTAGAAGGAAAAAGGGGGGAATGTCTCACAAATACATATCATACTCGTCCATTTTTTGTTTTCTTTCCTTCTTGATTTTTTTAGAAAGTATACACACTATATGAATTTATTTATATAAAGTTCAAAAACAGTTAATACAAAGTTTAATATAAATGTTCAAGTGCAGAACTAATCTGTTGTTAGATGTCATGATCATATCTGACCTTGATCAATGGGAAGGGTAGGAATAGGGTTCTCAGGGTGCTGCTTATACAGATGTGTTCAGTTTGTGAAAATTCTCTGAGCTGTAAACTTCTGATTTGTGTGCTTTTCTGTATGTAGTTTTAGTACTTCAGTGAAAAGATTTTTAAAATTAATTTCTACATATGTAATGGTTTGTTATTTTAATTTTTTAGTTAGCTACAGTTTTTATGTAGAGAAGTGGCAGTATTGATTTTTGTGCGCGGATCTTCTGCCTGACCTCTTAAGGTCTTTTTTTAGTTCTCATAGTTTGTTGATTTTTCTGAGTAATGATTGTATCGTTTGCAAGTAAGAGTTACTTCCAATTTTAGGCTTTTGCTTTTGTTTTTTTTCTTACAGTCTTGGATTTCTAATACTACATTAAACAGCTGGAGTGGTAGTTGATACAAACTGTGTGGAGGCAATGCTAGTATGAGGCGATGATGAGCATTTTCGATATGTTGGCTCTTAAAGGTCATGTACCTACAATTTCTGTGTTACTCCAATGTTTGCTGAGGGCCTTTGGCACATAAGTTTATCATGTTAAAAAAAAACCAAAACTTTCTTCTTCCTAGTTTGCTATGAGTTTTTATCATAAATAGATGATGAATTTTATCAACTGCATTTTCTATGTCAATTATGGTGGTTTCTTGCTCGGAGTTCTTTTTCTCCTTTAGGCTACTCATATGGTAAATTGTGGATTAGGTTTTCAGATGTTGAATCTTCCTGAGATAAACTATACTTGAACATTTTATTTTTTTAATACACTGTTGGATTTGGTTAGCCAGTACAGTACTTGGAATTTTTGCATCTATGTTTACGAGTGAAATTAGACTATTCCTGTTTTGTTCTCATGTGGTTGTGGAATAAAGACTAGAAACCTCATGAAATGAGCGAGGCATCTATCACTCTTTTCTATTTTCTAGAATAATTAATAGAAGACAGGAGTTATTACCGAAAGTTGGATTGAATTTACCTGAAAGATTATCTAAGCTAGTTGTTCAAGGGGAAATCTTTACCAATTCAGTGTATTTAAATCTATGTTAATCTGTTCAAGATCATTATTTGTCATACTAATCTTGGTATTTTCTACTTTTCTAGGAAGACCCATTTCATCTAGATTTAATTTTTTAGAAAATATGTGTTTATGCGTTTTATTTTGTATTTTCTTTTAATCTTTTACCGTTGAGTCCTGCTAATCTTTTCGAAGAACCACCTTGTGTTTTTATTACCTTCTTTTCCCCTCTGTTTCATTGATATCTGCCTTTATTTTTTTTTTTCTTGGTTTTTTTGTTTTTGTTTTTGTTTTCTGTTACTCACTACTAATTTCCAGGGTTGAAAACTTGACTTTTCTATTTGTAACCCTTATATCCTAGGTAATCTATATAAAGCTTTCTATATTGCTTTGACTGTGTCTCACAACTTTTTTGCATGGAGTGTATACATTAACATCCTTTTCTAAATAATTTTAAAAAAATTTTTTTTAACGTTTATTTATTTTTGAGAGAGAAAGACAAAGCATGAACGAGGGAAGGGCAGAGAGGGAGAAACAGAACTTGAAGCAGGCTCCAGGATCTGAGCTGTCAGCACAGAGCCTGAGTGGGGTTTGAACCCACAAACTGCAAGATCATGACCTGAGCTGAAGTCGGACGCTTAACCGACTGAGCCACACAGGCTCCCCTAAATATTTTTTTTATTTATTTTGAGAAGAATATGGAATGCTTCACGAATTTGTGTGTCATCCTTGCACAGGGGCCATGCTAATCTTCGCTATCATTCCAATTTTAGTGTATGTGCTGCTGAAGCGAGCACTCTTCAGTAATTTCTGATTTTCTTTTTAACCCCAGGAATTTATTAAGCTTTGATTTTTATTGCGGTACAGTTGGAAAACATAGTCTATAGATTGGTCCTTCGGAGTTGAATGAGGCTTCCTTTATGGATTGACGTAGGGCCCGTTTTTTGTTTTTAGGTTTTAGTTCTGCATGTGCTCAGCGAGTGTATAGTTGGTGAGTCTAGAGTTCTCTGCATGTTCTAATGCCTCATTTCCAGGCTATATGTTAGGTGTGTGCCTATTTCTGGTGAATATATATTTATTTATTGTTTTTCCTTTTATGTATAGATTATGTACTCTTTATCACTTATGATATATATTCATATATATTAAGTATATATATATGTATGTTTTGTTTTTTTTTAAGGTAGGTGCCACGCCTAGTGTGGGAGACCAGCTCATGGCCCTGAGGTGCCAAGACCTGAGCTGAAATCAAGAATTAGGAGCTTAACCGACTGAGCCACCCAGGCTCCCCTTAAATATATATTTTTTACTTAAATTCTATTTTATTAGTTAAGATCATTACCCAGCTTTCATTAGTTACCTCATATCTTCTTCCATCCTTTATTTTCAACACTTTTTACCCTCCTTGCTCCCAAGCAGCCACTGAACCACTTTCTGTCACTATAGATTAGTTTGCATTTTCTAGAATTTATAAAAGTGGAGTCAAACAATAGGTACTCTTTTGGGGGAAGAGGTGGGTCAGGCTGCTTTTCTCATGATTATTTTGAGATTAATCCATGTTGCATGTATCACTAGTTTCATTCCTTTTTTTTTTTTTTTTTTCCAACGTTTATTTGTTTTGAGAGAGAATGTGTGTGCCCGAGTCGGAGAAGGACAGAGAGGGAGAGAGAGAATCCCAAGTCAGGGCTTGAATGCACAAACCTGGAGTTCATGGCCTGAGCCGAATTCAAGAGTCGGGCACTTAACCAACTGAGACACCTAGGGGCCCTTGTACAAAATCATTCTTTTTAGAAGTTTTCATTGGAATGGAATTTTATCCCTGTTATATATATTTTTTTCACAGCATCTCTGGAAGCTGATGGTGGAAGAGTCAGATTTACTGGGTCAGCTGAAGGTAATAGCTTAGCTGTCTTTTAACTCTTGAAATGATGCTGGTGGGCAGTGACTCATTCTTTAGGCTGTCTGACGAGCACTGGTGGCCTGTACCTAGACTTCCTGAGTGTTCCTCACATGTTCTCATCCAAGAACACAAACTCTACCTAATTTTACAAATGTCTAGAGTATAAAGGTTTGGGTGTTTATTTTCTTCTGGCATAATATTGTGTTGTCATTGAATAAATGATACCGAAGACACACCCATTGTCCTGCCTTGAGGAATTGCTAAGTATGCCCCTTTGACATGTCAAAAGCCTGTATCCTTTTTAGGTTGGGCTTAACTGATGAAATTGGAAATTTTCTGTGTAATTAGGCTAGTGAGGAGCTCCTGGCCATGCTGCATTACTGGATTGTAAATTGAAATTCTTTCCACAGATCATCAAAGACTTTTACCTTCTGGGACGTGGAGAACTGTTTCAGGCCTTCATTGACACAGCTCAACACATGTTAAAAACACCACCCACTGCAGTAACTGAACATGGTGATTGTCCTGTGGGCCTGAGAATGACCACTGTACTGAAATTGCTGCTAAACTGTTCAGTTTGTTCCACATAAGAGCAGCCTGGCGAGTTATGGAGCCATGTTTCCAAAGACGGAAGGCCTTTCAGGTGGGCTGTACATGGAGGTCATTGGGAGTAGCCTCTTGACCCTTCCTGGAAGAGTGGGCACAAATCAGGTATTTTATCAGATTATAGTCCTACCTTCCTTATGGGGCATATCAGGACTTAATGCCACGTGTATTAGAAATCTTTAGGTTGTGAATGATGGAAACTTAAACTGAACTAACCCAGGTAGAAAAGAGAAATGTATTTGCTATTATATTTGTAACTCCAGTGGGATAGGAGTATAGCTGGGCCTCAGAACAATTGAGGGACTAAAACTAGGGACTTGAATACTGCTAGAATTCTCTTTACTATATCTTGTCTGTGCCTCTTTCATGCCATTTGATGGCCTTCCAGTCCCCTTTGGAAACATGGCAACAGTTCCCAGGAACCAAATGTGTCTTTCTGGAGGAACCAAATCCAGTCTTTCTGGAGCAAATTGTAAGATTCCAGGAAAGGGTTTTGATTAGCCTAGTCCAGATCATATACATACCCCTGCATCAAAGATGGCAGACATTAAGATACGCCTCCTTCAGTGAACTGGACTAATGGGAATGCTCACCGTTCCCATTCAAACTACATGAGGAGAGTCGGGTAAGGATCAGAATCAAAAAAAGAAAATAGGAAACCGACAGGGTTACCATTTTTCTAACTCTGTAAAACAAGAGATGTCCACTCTACTCACATCAGACTTTTTTCATCAGATATCAGAAAACGCAATTCAAAATCATGTAAAGGGGAAGGAAAATTTATTGACTTTCATAAATGAGAAGGTCAGAGTATGATGGCTTTAGGCAAAGTCCGATCCAGTGGCTTACACGATGCCTTCAGGACTTGGTGTCATTCTATCTTTCACTTCTGCCTTTTTTCACAGACAGGCTTGCTCCATATGGTAGCAAGATGGCCTCCAGCCAAGCTCACATCCTGCTAAGGCCTTGTTTATCTCAAAACAAAAACAAAAACAATAACAAAAAAACCTCTTTCAATCTGAATAGAACCTCTGCATTGTCCTGGCTTGAGTCATGTTCACATCCCTAAACAAAATAGTATAACAAGGTAGAGAATTACATTCCATTTGATCATGCCTGCATCACCTGTTTACCCTAGAATCGGGTATTGTCAGCCCCACTGAACTACATGGATAATGCTGGGAGGGGTGATTCTCCAAGGAAAATTGGGTGCTGCTAGCAGCAGCAGGAGGAGGAATGCATGCTTAGTGACGCTAAAGCAACCCGTTTACACTGCGTCCTGCTGTGTCAGGCAGGCTAGAGGAGACATGGAAAGCCGGTGGCATCTGGGTCTGTCACATAGCCTAGCATTCTCATCAGCCCATGTGCTCTTTCAGATGTGAATGTGGCCTTCCAGCAGTCTGCACATAAGGTATTGCTGGATGATGACAACCTTCTCCCTCTGTTGCACTTGACGATTGAGTATCATGGAAAGGACCATAAAGGTTTGCTGCTCTTTCTTAGATCTTTCTGCTCTTACTGGTCATTGTCTGTTCTCTCATCTCTGCTTCCATCCACCTCCACAGAAACCATATCATTTCTGACCTTAGAAGTCACCTTGTCTGGTACCCTGTTTCATATGGGAGAAAAAGGAAGTCCAGAGAGGCTAAGTGGGACGCCCAGGCCATGATTTTCTTTTCGTTTTCGTCCCGCTGCTGGAAAGCTCTATTTATTTCCAGCCACCAGACTTTAAAAGAATCTAAAAGTCCTCCTAGAGGATCTCCCACAGAATTTCCTTGCCTTCTGCAAGTCCCTTTTTGTCCACTTTATGCTTCTGACATTGCAGGCTCAAGTGAGCGCTCACTTCATGAATGTGACTCACCTTGCGGAAGCTGTGGTTCTAGGTTAGCAAAGCTGTCTTTTTTCTTCTTAACAGATGCTGCTCAGGCGAGAGAAGGGCCTTCTCGGGAAACTTCTCCCCGGGAAGCCCCTGCATCTGGCTGGGCAGCCCTAGGTCTCTCCTACAAAGTGCAATGGCCACTGCACATTCTCTTCACCCCTGCTGTTCTGGAAAAGTGAGTACTTACGAATTTCTCACAGGTAGATATTACCTACCTTACTTCCAAGGGTGGAAATGATCAGCAATAGAATTGGTGGGAGCAAGATAACCACCCAGCTGGTGGTTGTAAACAATTTGTAAATCGGGGGTTGCAAACTGAGATGCCTTCATGGACTGGACAGAAGACAGTAGGGAGTAGTGGGGACAGGGATGAACAAGAGGGTCAAACCCTTCAAACCATCAATATGGTAGTGGTGGTGTTGGTGTTTGTTTTTAAGATTTTATTTTTTAAGTAATCTCTATACCCAACTTGGGGCTTGAACTTAAAACCCTGAGATCAAGAGTTGCGTACTCTACCAACTGAAACAGGTCACCTCTGCTTTTTTAAAAAATTTTTATTCTTTATTTAAAGTTTCTTTATTTTGAGAGATGGCACACACAATGTGGGGAGGGGGAAAGGAGAGAGGGAAGAGAGAATCCCAAGCAGGCTCCTCATGGTCCATGTAGAGCCCAATTTCAGGCTCAAACTCAGGAACCCTGAGATCATGACCTGAGCAGAAATCAAGAGTCGGACGCTTAACCTACTGAGCCATCCAGGCACCCCTGCTGCTGTCTTGTAAGTTCCAAGATAAGCAGTTTACAGGCTGCCAGTTTGTGACCCGGGAAGATGCAATCTTGGGTACCACATGGAGAATCTGGCCTTTGTTAATTCCATCAGACTAGCAAGTTGCCTCCCTAACTTTTGTAATATTTCGTTGATCTTCTTGGGAAGAGTTTCCAAGTCCAAGTGTTTGCTGCAGACTTGAGCCACCTCCGTAACCCCCCTGGAGAAGCAGTGGGGACAGCTAAGCTGAGGGGTAGAATGAAGGAGCTGGACCAAGGTGGTGAGAGACTTTTGGATCAGCTCTGTTCTTTATCCTGAGAGCTTGCCACGTGCTATTGCTCTACTCTGTCAGGACCTCATGTCTCCAAGCCAGGGAACGAGAGCTCTAGGGGAAGGGAGGTGGGAGAAGCATGCTTGGCTGGTGGTGGCCTGTGAAATCCGCCCCCACAGCATTTTAGGAATTTCTCAAATCCTATTACGGGATAGGGCACTGGCCCCTGCCCTAGTTGGAGGATGGAGGCCATTGTCCTCGGGCTAGATGAACGGAGAAAAGGAAATAAATGAAGAAAAGGGCCTCACTTCATCTCTCTGCTCCTGTTCACAACCCTGTCTACTTTTTGGGGTAAAGAAGCTTGCAGTATGGAGAACAGGCATGAACTGGAAAAGACAAGGCTGGTTGAGGGAGATTTCTGTGGCAGGTTCAGAGCCCACAGCACACCTAAGTAAGCTGCATGGACCTTGTCCAAAGAGCCTCCACAGCTCCCAGTGTCCCACAGGCAAACAGTCCATTTACCTCCTCACATATCAGGCTGTGAACACCCTTGAAGAAATCAATCTCCAATGTATTTTTAAAAATTTTTAATTATGAAAATTTCCAAATGTATACAAAAGTATGGACTATAATCGCTCATGTATACTTTATCAAGCTTCAGTAATCATCAACATTATGCTATTTGTTTTATCTTTTTTTTCCCGCTAGAGGCTTTATAAAGCAAATCCCAGACATGTCATTTCACTCCCATCACTCTGCAATTCAGAAAAGGCATGTTTTGAATGTAACGACAATGCACTTATCACACCCAGTAAAATTGACAGTAAGTCCTTATCTGATATCTGGTCCACATGGAAATGTTCACAGTTATCCACAAATGTCTTTTTTTTTTTTTTTTTTTTTTAACAAATGTCTTTTCATGTTTGGGTTTGTTCAAATCAGAATCCAAACAAGGTATACTATTTTTACTATGTTCCATTAGAAATAGATGATTTTAAGTGTTTACTTATTTTTGAGAGAGACAGAGAGCGTGAGCTGGGGAGGGGCAGAGAGAGAGGGAGACACAGAATCTGAATCAGGTTCCAGGTTCTGAGCTACCAGCACAGAGCCCGACGTGGGGCTCAAACTCGTGAATCATGAAATCATGACCTGAGCTGAAGTCAGATGCTTAACTAAGCCATCCACGTGCCCCAGGAATAGATGATTTTAAAAACCAAATCAGATTGGTTTCTGCAAGCCTTCCTACGAACAAGTAAATTTATCTGGTTCTGCTAGGAATCAGCTGTCCTTCTCATGTGTCTTCTTGTGCAAGGCAACTAGCCCCTGAGCTTGCTGTGAGGCAGGAGATAGAGCTCAGTGAGGGAGCCTTCGATTGTGTTCTCTCTTCTTTGGGACAAGAGAGTCAAATAACTAAAATCCTTGTTTCCTAACATATTTTTATTATTGGTCCATATAAGACCCTCCTTCCTTTTTATACATAACCATAAAACCACTTCCCAGCACCAAAGCTGGAACACTGATAGTAACGTCCTTCTGCCTCTGTGGTCTTTCCCAGTCCCACTCCCTTGGCTCCCCGAGCCCAAGGTGACCCCTCTCCTAACATTCACGTTTTCTATCCTGTTTATATTTAGTTTTATAACATCTATATATATATTCCCCCAAAGTATGCTTTTTTTCTACTTGGTTGTTTTAAGCATTAATAAAAAAGTATATCAGGGGCGCCTGGATGGCTCAGTCAGTTAAACATCCGACTCTTGATTTCTGCTCAGGTCATGATCCCACAGTTCCTAGATTTGAGCCCCATGTTGGGCTCCATGTTGACAGTGCAGAGCCTGCTTGGGATCTCTCTCTCTCCCTCAAAAATAAACATTTTAAAAAGGGTATCAGGCTATATGTAATCTGAGATTTAGCTTTTTTATTCAAAATCACATTGCTAGGGGTGTTCTTGAGTTGTACAGCTGAAGCGCATTACTCTGACAGCTCTGTAAGGTTCCATCGTAGAAATTAAAGCACAGTTAGTTCATCCCCACCCTCCAGCCATTCTCATTTCCTTCCTGCCCCATGGGGGAGGGGTGGCCAGCAGGTGAGGTGGGGAGTGAAGCCCCTCTCTGGAACAGCTGGCGGGACATGTCTGCCCCAGGTACAACGTCGTCTTCAAGTACCTGCTGAGCGTGCGCCGGGTGCAGGCTGAGCTGCAGCACTGCTGGGCCCTGCAGATGCAGCGCAAGCACCTCAAGTCCAACCAGACCGACGCGGTCAAGTGGCGCCTGAGAAACCACATGGCATTCTTGGTGGACAATCTGCAGTACTATCTCCAGGTCTGTGCCGAGGGATGAAGAGAAGGAAGGGGTGGGAACAGAAGTCTGGGAGGTTGACGGCGGTTCCTGAAGTGGGACTGCCATCCTGCACGGGATGAAATGCTGGCGTTTGAGAGAATTCGTAGGTTCTATCTCTGGGTTGGGAGGGGTTCTTGGCGGCATTTTAGAGGAAAGTGGGAATAAATGGAGGAAGGATGAGGAATTTAGGGTTCTTACCACCAGTGCAGGATTTAACTTGTGTTGACTTGACCCTTTTTATAGTTTGCTAGAACGTCTGGAAGGACTTAACTAAAGGGAGAAGGTGGAGGGGATGTGGCAGGAGGCGGGAGGGATCTGTCAGAACTTTGGAGGCCATGAGGTATTAGGCAGATAAAGTTCTATAAGGCCAGGCGACATCAGGGGGTCTTTGGTCAGTCTTAAAGTGGTCTGAATAGGAGAAAGAGGAGTGGGGGCAAAGAATTTCTAGTTCAGACCATCGGCATCTTAGTGTCCCTGAGCGCTTAGCATATGCCAAGTACTGACAGTATTTGTGTTTAACTGTCCATCAGGTAGATGTGCTGGAGTCTCAGTTCTCACAGCTGCTGCATCAAATCAACTCCACCCGAGACTTCGAAAGCATCCGATTGGCTCACGACCACTTCCTTAGCAACTTGCTGGCTCAGTCCTTTATCTTGTTGAAACCTGTAAGTAGGGCTGTTGGTTTCCTCAGACTGCTTCTAGCCCGACTGTTCCCTTAGATCCTGAGTTGCCAGGATGCGGAGCTATCCTTAAGCAATTGTTTGATCTCCATTTTTAACAAGTTAAAGCAAAACTAAAAGGGAATTTTAAAAGGGAACTTAAATGTCTTTAAATCTCTGAAATATTATATCCCGGGATGTGGTGAGCAGCTATAGAAGAATATGTGCTCAACCCTCAAAAGGAAGGATTTAGAGGAATTTAAGAAACGTTTCTGTGACACCACAGAAAGGCTAACAAAAAGCATAGAGTACTTAGGTTCTCAGAAATCTTTAGGGTCAGGATTGACCAACTGAGAGTTGTTTTCACATACAGCTGGAGTAGTGTCTCCCCCTCTGAGTACGTATGTGTGTATATACATATGTTCATCTCCTTCAGGTAGTTATTCTCAACCTTGGCCACACATGGGAATCACCTGGAAGCTTTAAAAAACCTAGGACCCAGAGCACTTAGAGTCTCTGGAGTGAAACCCAGACACCAGTATTTTTTAAAACTCACAAGTAGATTCTAATTCCAGAATAAAAAGCGGAAAGATTGAAAGGACCCCTCAGAGTTTCTATGGTTATTTAAGTTACACAGATTACACTTCATCTGTGATGTCAGCCAGTTTTATCCCTCAGTTGTGCCACACCACAAACACTACTTGTCTTTTGTTTTGCTATTTGGAGCTATTTTTGCTGCACTAAGGGAGAGTGAGTTACATGGATGCCACTCCCAAGGGTTCTTTCTGTGAACTGACAACACCAGGAACCACTGTCACCAGATTGTCCTCGTCTGGCATGCGTGCATCCTTGGGAAAAGCAGAATTTCAGAGCAGGTGGTCACCATTAGATATTTATTGAGTGCTTACTTTATGCAAGGCACTGGGGATACAAAGAGGTATAAGTCATGGCTCTGCCCTTAAGGAGCTCACAATCTAGTTGGAGAAACAGAACATACATACATACACAGATCAGTAACAACACAGGTGGCCTCAACAAGAGAGCAGTACACATAATATAGAGAGAGAAGCAGGGGGTCACTAAAGAGTACATGGGGAAGGGAGTGCTCTGCTGAGAAGGTAGAACTTGAACTGTATTAAGGAGAGTGTCCCGGGCACAGGGAACAACACTGAAAGCAAAGCTCAGGGCAGGAGCACACTTGGTGGGTCCAAGAAACGATGACAAGTTCACTGTGGCTAGAATGGAGGTTTTGTGCAGGAGTGACTAAGAGAATGACAGCATCTTTGCCAGGAAGGGAAGTTTGTTTTACACACGTTGCATTTTGAGGGGCTGGCAGGACTTGCATGTGACATTGTCTCTCCTGAGGTCAAAGAATGGGAGTAAGGTAGCTCTTAGATTGTTTTCCCAAATCTTTAATTTCATGGATGCATCTACCTCTTTTTCCTAATACCGCCTCTTTCCTGGGTAGGTGTTTCACTGCCTGAATGAAATCCTAGATCTCTGTCACAGCTTTTGCTCGCTGGTCAGTCAGAACCTGGGCCCACTGGATGAACGTGGGGCTGCCCAGCTGAGCATCCTGGTGAAGGTAAGTCTGCTGGCCAACTTGGCGGTGTGCAGCCCTGTCCAAAGGATAGAGGTTGTTTTGCCAATGGGGAATCACGATCTTTCCCTCTGAGTCAATAAGGCATTTTCCCAATAATTACATACATACAGAAATAACAAGATACAGAGATAAAAATGTTGCTGTCAGTTCACTTTAAAGCAGCTAATTTGCCATCTCAACATTCAAAAATAGCTCAGCCCTGAATCTTTTCTTCAGCCCACAAACACACATGGCTTTGTTTTCACATTCTACCCAACCTCCTTACTTCCTTGAACTAACTCCGTTTCACTGAGATTGTGATTATCCGACGGGAACAAAACCACGCAGCTCTCCCCACCCCCACTGTACCACAGAACATATTAACTTGAAAGCAGATGCTAACTTCCTCCTGAGAATGAGCGTGTACTTTCACAGAAAGTCATGCAATCTATGGGTTCTGTACGAAGAAGAGTTTTAGGAGCTAACAGAGGTGAGGATGTGGGAAGGCCAGCTGGTGCTGTAGACTTTTGGGTAAGACTCTTTCAGGGAACCGCCCTCCCTGCCTCACTCCACAGGGACAGTTGGTGAGTCTGAGAGGAATGGCAGCGTGGGTCCTTCTCTCTGCAGGGCTTTAGCCGCCAGTCGTCACTCCTATTTAAGATTCTCTCCAGCGTTCGCAATCATCAGATCAACTCAGATTTGGCTCAACTACTCTTACGACTAGATTATAACAAATACTACACCCAGGCTGGTGGAACTCTGGGCAGGTAGGAGCAAGCCCTGGGGAACTCGGTGGAGTGTGTGTGTGTGTGTGTGTGTGTGTGTGTGTGGCTTTTTAACGAGTTGTAATTCCAGAGCTAGGAGGCTCTAGCCACGGTCTCATCCAAATAGCCTCATTTTATAAACAGACTAAGGCTCAGAGAGAAAAAGGGCTGCATCTGATCATCTTTAATAATTTTAATGAAGCTTATTTTCCAGTAAAAGCCATCATCATAGTAACATACTAAAATCCCTGATGCGGAGATGGGTGTTTAGGTCTTGTCTGGGCTGATGCCCTGCTGGGAAGCAGTGTGGCTGTGGTTCCCAGTTCTGACATGAACTAGCTGTACAGCCGCAGACCCCTGCCTGCCTCACCATCCCCCAGCTTCCAAGTCTGGGAAAGGTAACTGCCCCTTGTAATTCTTTTCAGTTGAATAGATTTTGTGGTGGTTAGCTTTTCTCAGAGGCCTGTCCTATTCAAAAACACCTTATTGTTCTCCTTTTTCTCTTTCTCATATGTCCTCAAGCAGATTTCTCCTAAGCGATTTTAGAAGAGTCAAACTTAAGTTTTAAGATGACATTATGTAGATCACAGGTTGCCCTGATTCATATTTCTTTGAAGAAAAGCTCAGGAAAGCATATTTGATGAGGCTCTTTTTTTCTTTCAGTTTCGGGATGTGAAAACATCTGGTTCACAAACTAACAGGCCCATCATGTTCCCAAATCTGTGACAGAAGATTCAGAACACTCCAGCCTTTCAACAAATGCCTGCAGACTACTGAGGGCTCTACCTTTTTCTGCTAGAAGCAATACTACTGAACGCCCGTGGGCACAAATGCTTCCCATGTGGAAGGGTCTGCCCTACCTTAGGGGAGTTCATCACTCACCCACCATGGTAGACGTGGTGTCAGCTCTCCCTCTGCCGGCCTTGCCAGATCCAGTCCACGGAGAACATCCGTGGGGCACATCCATGCATTGAGCACCTGCTATGCGCCTAGGTACTGTTCAACTGCGAGACCCAGCAGTAAGAACTCCCACTCATCTCACGCTGGTAAAAGGGCAATCCTAGCTATTGACAACGTATTAAAGTAGTATTCTAACAAAGAAAAAAGGGTCAAGAAAACTGAGGTCAAATTCTTAAGATTTCAAGTACTGAAAATTACAGGTCTAATTATCCCCTCTTAGAAGAACCATAGGAGTTGAGGTTCTCCTAACCTGGCCCAACCATTACTGGTAATTATTAATGTTCATATTGGTGTGAACCAAAATACTCATTGAACAACTCCCTCCATACTGAACAAGAATGCAGCAATCCAGCGTCAGTCTGTAGCTACTGAATCTGGTTCTTATCTCTGTACCTTCTACCACATACTACGTCCTATTTCCTACAGTTGTGTGCTGAGGATGACCCCTTCCACTGCTGCCTGTGGAGAAGTTAGCAAACCATGGCCTGCCACCTGTTGGTGTAAATAAAGTTTTATCAGAACCCAGCCACGCTCATTTGTTTACCTATTGTCTGTGATCGCTTTCGTGCCATCATGGCACAGGTGAGTACTTGTGACACATCAAATAGCCCAAGAAGCCTAAAATACTTCCTAACTGGCAGGAAAAAGTTTTTAACCCCTGCTTTAGAGAATGAGAGGACAGCGGCAGGGCTGATGCTAGAGGTAGGGAAGGAACAGCTTCTAGTAACTATGACAGGAATAACAGTTAAAAAAGGTTGGACCTCTGACTACAACTTCTGCCATTTCCAAATGTTGTCACTGTGTTTCTCCTGTTGATCCTTGCACAAAG
This sequence comes from Panthera uncia, assembly GCF_023721935.1. Lineage (NCBI taxonomy): Eukaryota > Metazoa > Chordata > Mammalia > Carnivora > Felidae > Panthera > Panthera uncia. Next base: position 85,465,300 of record NW_026057582.1, read on the forward strand.
TCATCCCGTCAAGCTTATAGTCACTGCCCTTTCAGAGCAACTGGTGCTTTTTCCTTTTTAGGAAAAAGTACAGTACCCACAAGTCAGCTGTCAGGTCAATTTTAAATAGAGATTTTTTTAATTGCCAGGAAACTTAAGAGCTATGCTCAATTCCATTCAGCTTTAGCTACAACTATTGATCTGGACCTACTGTAAAATTAGGTTTTGGGAAGCATCTAATTTTAAACAGCCCAGGATAACCTTTCGACAATGATGGCACGGAAAAATTTTAAATTCACTTGTTATTTTCCTTGGCAAGCTGTCCTCCACTACGAACAAACCTATTGAAAACCACAGAGAAGGTACCACATGTTGGTCTTGCTATTTGTTCTGCGATTAAGTTCAAAGAAATGGATGAAGAAATCCCAGTTACTACAACCAAAGAGATTCAACATTTATTTTATCATAAAAGTCCAGCAAATAAAACTATATACAAGATCCATGCAAGGAATCCAGTTACACACAAGACATTTAAAACCTGGTTAAAACACAATCTCCACAACAGGGAATAAAATCGGTTAAGACCAATATCCTTAGTGAGAAACATAATCGTGTTTATATTTTGGATGCTGCTTGAATCCAATTCTCTCCCCAACAATGAGGCACTGGATCACCCACTCTTGTGACACCACAGGCAGCTGCAATGCTTCAGCACACTTCAGCACCGAGGCTGGGCATGAGGGATCCGTCACCACCACATCAAATACCCCTAAAGCAATATCTGCAGGAAGCAGGGGAAGATGAGGAAAGGAGACTCAATTTAGCCTTCCATTAAAGATGTGCCAGTATGGTGCACTGTGCCCAAACTCCAGCCCTTTATATCAGTGTTACTGATCACAACCCAAAGAGAAAAGCTGTAATCACTGTATGCTAACCTTGTAGAATTATTTATAAATACACCATTGGACACCAGCAGAAGCATAGAGCCTCCCCCCTAGTGGCTCCTGAAGGTGGTGCCTTTCTAAGAGAAGAAACACGGATATGGTCAACCTAACAGACCACAGGGCCTAACACTTATGGGTCGAAGGACATCCTTGGAGCAGTAACACCACATACACTTTCCAGGTACCTTTGTTATGGGCACTTGAATGGTGCTGCTTCACGGAGGCTGCCCCCCCAGTCATGAGGATCTCAGACCAGAGCTCGAGGAAGTTCTGCTGTTGGTCTGACACCAAGAGTACCTTCAGATTGTGGAAAGGGTTTTCACGGGGTTGCCTACAAAGGAGTCAGAGACACAGCACCTTGGAATTAGAAAAGACCCTAACGTGACAGGTTACATCCAACAACGTGTGAATATTTTCAAAAGCCCTGCATTACGGTACCACTCCCCCTTCTCTTCTCCTATGAATCGTGTATTCTCTGGGATCCTAGCCTTCTAATACATCCCTTCTGCTGTCCAGGTTTGTCCTGGGACTAAGAATAAAATGCCTTGCTTGAAATTCAGTCCCCTAACCTTAGAGGTCAAGAACACTGAACCTACATGGAAATCCTCACACATCTTCAAAAGGTCCTTAACCAGGGTACCTGTGGACATAAACTGGATGAACTACTAAAATAAACTCACTCAAGTTCTCTAATTTATCCTATGATCATTCTAATTTCTAGAAACACTCTCACCTTGATTCTCCTCACTCCAAGAGCTTGCTGTCTTCCTGCCTACCATTCTAGATAGGCTCTCAAATACTCACCAATCCAGAATTCTCTGCTCCTCAAGGCTATACCCAGCAGGCAGCAAATAATTGCGGTAATTCTGGAGCTGGTTGGCATGGCAACTATCATGGACCCAGACATGAGACACACAAGGAATCCCACTGGCAAGGCACAAGAAATACTTCCGGGTTCGACAATGCTGATCTGCAATTAGGAGACACTGGTAGGCTGTGTTACACTGGAAGAAAAGGAACAGAAGCAATGGGTCTGGTTACTTCTACAGAAAGCCCCTGAATAGCAGCCCTTAATCACAGAGAATAGATCTGAACACTTCTAAAATACCACCCAAAATGTGATTTTTTTTTTTTTTTTTTTTAGAGCACATGTGCAAACTGGAGAGGAGCAGAGGCAGAGAGAGAGAGAGAGAGGCAGAGAGAGAGAGAGAGAGAGAGAGAATCTTAAGCAGACTTCATGCTCAATGCAGAGTCCACGGTGGGGCTCAATCCCATGACCCTGGGATCAATACCTGAGCCAAAATCAAGCTCAACCAACTGAGCCACCCAGATGTCCCTGAACCTATCCTTCTACCCAAGGTCGCCTTTCTCAATGAAAGGCCCACAGGCTTCCTTAGATGTTCTCCCTGCCTCACCTGCAGGTTTCTGGGGGCCTAAACCCTCAAGGGACCACCCAATCCCAGATATTCAACCTTGTAGGCTGAGAATCAGCAACACTCTAATAGGGATTTCTATTAAACAAATTTTAACCTACTTTTGTCCCAAGAATAGAATCACAGCCTTTAACAAGAAGGGGTCTAACTTCTCTTCATTACAACCTTCTCTTCATTACACCCATGTAAAAATTCTAGTTCATGCAACAACTTTGTGGCAGTTTCCCAGTTCCTCAACTGTCTACCTGGTGTACCCAACCTCTCCATCCCCTCCCCCTCAGACTCTTCTCATTACTGCCCTTTTGGGAAGCTACACAAAGAAACTCCTCACCTGGGCTTCATTGAAGTCTTCAAGAATATAGCCAGCTCCTGCTCGAAGCTGGGATTCTGTATACTGCTTGTTGAAAGGAGGAATTTCTAAAAATTCTATTTAAAAAAATAACCAAGATAATAATTACTAGTTAGTTTTGTATTTACTACTTTAAGCCTGCCTCTTGCTGCCTCCTTTGACACTCCCAGCTAGCTCCATAGCACTATATCCTAAAGACAGGTCGAGAGCTTTCCCATGGGTCAGAAAGAGATCTGTCATGAGCACTATAAAATGCTGCCAAAAGCAGGGACAAGAGCAGAAAGGGTGGGAAAGATGAGAAATGGGGGTAGGTCCTAAACCCCAAAACATCAAAGGTTTCTGTACCAAGTCATGGGACTGTTAACAGGGATCGACACACAACCAGTTCCCATGGTAATGTACTCCAATTTGAATAACCCTTACCATCAGGAAGTTGTTCCTTAGGACTACCCTAAATGTCTCCTGCAAACTAAGCCCATTTCCTCTAATTCTGCCTGATGTGGAGATGAAGAATAGCTGATTAGCACTTTTTGTAACAAAGCCTTCAAATTCCCCCTTCATCAGAATTTTTTACCCCTTGTACACTAAAACTCTGAAGAACCAGAATACTCAAAGAAAGTAGGGTTTCTACAATGTAGCTGATTAAGTGAAGGCTAGCCAGAAATATCCTATTTCAACCTTTTTATTGAAAACTATCTACCTTTGATGATCTTGAAGTACCTCAGGACACTGAACATCAATGACTGCTTTACAGTCTTGAGGGTGAAGTAGAAGTTATGAGAGATGAGGCTGAAGCTGTAATGACCCTAGGCAATTAGAAATTGCTTCTTTTGACCAAATATCTGCTCCTCTCATATATAAATAACACATTAAAAAAGAAAAGACAAAAAAAAAAAAAAAAGCAAGACATTAGAGATTTTAGTTAATTAGGAGTTCTGAGAAATTAAGTTCTAATGAACTTATCACAAATAAAAAACCCAACCAAATTCATAAGAGTTTAGTGCCAAGACCATTCCCTTCCCCCTCACGCCCAGTGGTAACTGACAGAACAGAACCTGTGCAGACAGGCCAGGCCTGTGGTGCCCTCCTTACTGATGGAGCCACCCACAAGCGCTGACGCCCCACACTCAGTCCTCTACACCTCTAGTGAGGACTGGCCAGCCTATTCATGTCCATTGCTCTGTCCTTGACTACACATTCTCACGTGCCTCTTAAAATGAAAACTCAAACTAGAAACTTTACATGGTTATAAAACACTCAGATGAGAGCAGGACTATTTCTGTTTCATCACTGTATCCTTTTGATCCATCTCAATACACATTTGTCACAATTCTCAGTACCAACACTACTGCTGAGTCGCTCCCGGGGCCTCTCATGGCCCTTTATTTTCCCCAAGACTTCTATTTTATGTCTGCTTAATCCAGGTCTGTTTCCAGTCTTACCCTAGATTTTAATCCCCAATTATATTTCCTTGCTCCTGTGTAATCAAATATTACCCTGTCTAGGCAGCAGTCCATTCCTCTTTTTCTCATTTTGGATTTCATTTTATTTGTGATTTATGAGTGGCCCTGCCTGACCTGAGGTTAAAATGAACAGGTTTTTAATTCCATCATCTAAAATCAAGGATGAAGATACTAAATAAACCCAACTCTAGAGTCAATCCCTATGGCTGATGGGTCCCCGATAGTGTACCTCCTAACAATACCAGGTGCCATATTCTTAACTCATTAATAAATATGTCTCATTAAATGGATTTGAGCATTCTATGAGCTCCTGACATAAACTAGCATCTAAGATTCCCATTTATCTATTAGTCATGTCACATAGTTTCTTTTAAACTATAAATATTCTTTTTTTTTTTTTTTAAGTTTATTTGAGAGAGAGAGACAGAGAGAATCCCAAGCAAGCTCTGCACTGTCAGCACGAAGCCCAGTGCAGGGCTTGAACCCGCGAATTGTGAGATCACAACCCGAGCCGAAGTCAGATGCTTAACCAACTGAGCCACCCAGGAGCCCCAAAACTATTAATATTCTGTAGGTTGTTTTAGTACAAATGTCTCCAGGCTTCTTGAGACTGAGGTACCTGTCAACATTCTCACATGCCAAAAACATCAAGGATTTTGGTACTTCTGGGCAGTGTCCGATGATAAAGCAGACATGTTCACTATAATCACATTTTCCATGAGAAACCTGGCAATCTCTTAAAAATGTCCAATTTCTCCTCCTCATTTAGATAAGGCCTACCTCCTTCCGCACATGGTTGCAAGGTTGGGATTATAAACATTTGATATATCAGCCATCAGTGGTGGGAATTTTTAGGAGTTGAGTTTATTAATCTCACACAGGCTCACAGATGTTGGACAGTCTGCATCTTATACCAGTTTTTTTTTTGTTTTTTTTTTTAATGTTTGGTTATTTTTTTTGAGAGAGAGGGAGCACACATGCGGGAGGGACAAAGAGAGACAGGGAATCCCAAGCAGGCTCCACGCTGTCAGCACAGAGCCTGACATGGGGCTAGATCTCATGAACTATGTGATCATGACCCGAGCCAAATATCAAGAGTTGGATGCTTAACCAACTGAGCCACCCGGGCACACCCCCAAAGCTGCCTTTCTTGACTATGCTATACCACAGATAAAACATTATAGAGTTGCCTTGTGAAGTCCTGGTCTATGGAAGGGCTAGGAGCATCTTGGAGAATAAAGTCCAGAGTCTAGCAATACTGTGAAAGCAAAAGAAAACAAGACCACAAACACTGTTTTGATGCCACATCCTGCAGAATCCTCAAGGGACTCCCATTATAATCAAAGTAAACTACACTCTTAGCTAGGAAACTCTTCATACACCTTGTCGCCAATGATACCTATCTGAATTCTGTCTGACAAACAAAGCTGGGCACACACTTAACCTTGAAACCCCACACATGCCACACCTGCTCCCACACCCTAGAGTCGCTCTACTGATGGCTGTTTATGCACCTTCCAAATAGCATAAACCGTAATTTCAATTCTCTGATCACCCTTCCCATAGCCCTGTACAGATTTCCACATGGCTATGGTTGGTTTTGGTTAATTAGGGGAAGAGTTGTCTACACACCTGAGATGCCTACCATCGCAGATTTGCAGTGGTGCTATTTTATGAAACCATGTTCCCCAATTCGATTCCCTCGTGTAAGATATAGTAACTAACCTGCAGAACATCACTCCATCTGCACCTTTATGGTTCACAGATATATGTGGATGCTGCTGTGAGTCACTTACAGTGTATACATTCGTATCCACCCATTTTCTCTCCTAGATCACACACTCTTTAGACAGTTCAAACGATTTTTACCTGTCCCCACTACAGCCTTCATTCAAACCCTAAGTCACAGACCACACAGAAATACAATATATAGATTTAGGTTAAGGTTGAACAGAGATACAAGAGTTGAAAAGGCTTAGAAGCTGTTTCTCTGATATCACCCTGGGGCCCTGGGCACCCTACATTCTCTGTCTTATGCACAGACCTCACGAGAATCAACTTCGCCCCCAGGTGGGTTTTCTCTAGCAACTGCCCCTAGAACACAGATGGGAAAGATGGCAGGGCATTCAGAAACCTGACTTGGAGGACTGTCATAGGATAGAATGAACACCGGGTTCTAGTCCCAAATCTACCATTACTGCAGACAAAAAGCACGGTTTTAACCTCTCTAAGCTTGTTTCCTCATCTGTAAAATGGACGGTAAGATCTATGTCCCATGTGCCTCACAGGATTGTTTTGAGGAGCCACTAAGAGGAATTTTGTGAAAACCGTCTATATATTAAGAAGGAGAGTTCATTAACTTTCCCTGACCAAGATCTCACACACCTCTTGCACTGCTTACTTTATAGGCTCATAAGTGAATGGAAAGGAAGAAAGTGCTCATGTGTCAGAGCCCCCAGGGCTTCCTAGGGACTTACCCTCCTCTTCCTCACTGCTTCCTGTAGGGCCATCTGGCAGTTTGGAGCGGCTTGCCAACTTGTCACTTGTTGTGGCCATGGTGAGAAGAAAGGCATAGCCAAGAAACAAGGTTTTGTTAAGGGGCAAAGGCCCTCTCTGCTCTTCCAAGGCAGAGGGTTCACCCATGTTGTCTCCACTCTCACAGGGGCTCACAAACTCTCCTGCCCCCACTGCACCTGGAAGGGATGGAGACACAATTACTAGAAGGATACAGACCACTGCCTGGGCATGACAGGATGGGTAGGCAATGTCCTGACCAGGTTTTTTGAGCTACTGACCAAAGACCATTCCTATGGACCCCTATTGGGTCCCAGGACCCAATTTACAGTGCAGAGAAATTTTATGTATTTAAGTTTTATACAGTCGTGACGATTTATAAATGAATATCAACTAGTATTGTTTTTATACAGCCAAACTAAATACTTCTGGGATCTGAAGAAAGTAGTGGTTCTAATACAAACAAAGTTTAGGTAAGAGTGAAAAATACTTAGAAATCTTCAGCCCACTTTCTCTTGCTCAGTGCTCTGATTTCCCCAGGATATGTGATATTTTGAAACAGCCCTTAAAAACAAAAAAACAACAACAAAAAACCCATTTTTTTTGTTACCGAGAAGTGTACCCAGCAGATACTCCCACCCTATGCCTAACCGTCACCAGAACGGTGCACAGAATACTTGGTAATAAAGTGTTCTTACTCACTGATGGAGCTACAGCAAAACAGCCTGCTTCAATTATCCCAGTTTCCAACCCCTGGGGGTGAGTAAGTGCACCGGCCAGCCCAGGACTCCCAGAACACCCATGCTACGAGTGCCCCAATAAGTCCTCAAGAAGAAAACAAATACCTGATTTGAAGAAGCAGAATCATAGCCTCATTAGGAGGCTAAGATGACAGACAGGTCATGCCTCCCTAAAACAAAACCAGCAGGAGGAGAACAGTCTGATGTAGTATGTATAAGCCTGGACTTCAAAGTCAAACTGCCTGAGTTTGAATTCTGGATTACTAGGTCACCTTGGTAAAGTTAGCCAACTTTTCTGTACCTCAAATTCTTCAACTAGAAAATGAATTCTAGCATCTAAACCTCATTGGGACTATCTGAAGTAATATCGAAGGACTTCATGCCTCACATACCCTGAACACAACAGAGGTGCTGGATACATATGGAGATGACACAACGCAAATATACAGGAAACCAAAGGAACTCTGGTGCTAGGACAACGTAACAACCGATGAACTCGCTCAGTCTGCTGCACTGAGAGCTCCCTCAGGGCAGACACTGAGGACTTTACACCTGTGTCTCCAGAACCCACAATGGCTGGGGCTGGATATTAGAGACTCCGTGAACAACAGACGGATGAATTCCTGTTAACATGAAACATGAGTGCGTGGAAAGGAGGTGTTTGAGGAACAGTACAAGGAGATGCAGACTGAGGTACTAGCTTTCAGTAGGAAGTCTGGGAGAGCCACAGGGCCCTGAGCACAAAAAGACTCAGGAAGCAGAGCTTCCTGAGGTAGAAGATGGTGCCAGATAAAGGAATCTGCTTAAAATTCAGTTTCTTTCCCTCCTGGAACTTATACAGAACTCAATGAATGTTTCCAATCAAGACCTAGTGTCCTATCTATCTCCACTGGACTCTGCTGGGAGATGTGTAAAGGTAGATGCAGTAAGCTGAGTACTACCTGTGCTTGTGCAGGATCCCAACTTTGTAGCAGGACAGAGCGGCCATTGCCACTTATCAGGCTCCTTCTCTCCAGCAGCTGGCCCTGCATTCCACAGTGGTCTGAAGGAGGATGAGGCAAAAGGGAGTACTCACCAGGTTTCACAGTGGCAGACTTCCGGCCTCGCTTGGCAGGGGACCGTTCTTCTTCAGAAGTGATCAGTTTTCTTTTGCCTGAGAGAACTCCCGAGGAGGCACGAGGGCTGTCTGTAATCTTGCGGGTAGGGGTTGTGCTGCTGCTGCTGCTGGAGGCAGTAGGGGTGGCTGGGGAGCTGATGTTGCTGCGCCGTTTCCGTTTCCCTTCCACCAAATTGTCTATGATAGGATAAGTCAAAGGTTGGTCAACTCCCATGGTCTGAGGCCCTGGACTCCAAGAAGCTGGGCAGAGCCTGATTTAGATATCACCACACCCTTTCCTCCACCTCCTATGAGAACGGGAAACCTCTTTTAAAGCTGCCATTCTGTTTCAGTCTTAGCCATGACTGAAATGCATCTGGTCCCCTGAAGAACTGGGAAGACCAGAAGAATCTGAGGATTTACCATGTGGTCCTGGGAAGGAAACAGAGATAGGTGGTGGCTCCAGAAAATGGCAGCTCATTAGCATCTCATAAACCACACAGGACTTGCAAGATTTAGCGAAGCATCCTGATTGCTCTAGAAACCGCTCTTCCCACCACAAACAGGACAGGGGCCCGGAGCTAGGAAACAAAGGTCTTACCTAAGCTGATATCTGCTGCCTTGGTAAGGGGTGTTACTGCCTCATATGGGCCAAGGCCATACTGCTCTCGCAGTCTATTTCCTTGCTCCAAGGACAGGATGACGGCCATTCGCTTGTACCACTTCCTTTGGCCTTCTTTTTCAATGCTATAGTAGAGCTCTCCAGACTCCTTCCTATGCCCTTTCACCACTCCTGGGTGGGAAAAACATAAGAGCAGCCTGCTATTGTTTTAGGTTGCTTGGCAGCCACTCACAGTGGGTCTGCACAACAGGTTGTGTCAGGGCATCGGGAAGTCCGACAGTGGACTGAAGTTAGTACTGAAATCCCAGCTGTCAATCTCAGACACCACCACCACTTAAGAATATATGTAGCTACAACCCTGAGATTGGGACATGGAAAGATTCTCAACAGAAGGAATCCTTTGGTTATAAAATAAAGCCTCCTAAAAGCCAGCATTTATGAGTTATTAGAGGTTCAATTATTTCTTGAAATGACATGTGGTTTCTTAATAATCCCATTATAAATTACTAAACCTTTCTTGGTTTCTTTGGAGACAGTGATAATTCTTGAGCTAAGCTGTAGGTGAAAGATGACTTAACTCGAAGAGATAAAGACAGAGAGCATGTGTCTGCGTGGCTAAATCAAAATAGAGATACAGAGCAAAGAAAGGAAAAAACACATAAATTCTGCCTCCCCTGCCTAATCTTCCCTATTATCTACTTTCTTGCTCTTGCTCTGCTTCAGAACCTAAAGGCCTTTAGGTTACAAGGAACACAATGTGGAGTATAAAACGGAACAGGGCTAGAATTTAGGAGACCTGAGCCTAGGCCTAACTCTGCTACCACCAAACTGTGTGATCTTGGGCAAGACCCATTTCCAAACCTGTAAAAAGATGATACTCCTCCTCCTCCATCCATCAATAAACAACTTATATACCTGCACATGCTACACACACACACACACACACGCACGCACAATGTATATAACATAAAAACAAGGCATTTTCATGAACACCTCTTCATTCTTATAAAAGAAGAGTCCGTTTGTTCTCTCCCACTGGTCTGTGCTTGAATGAAGGGCTAAAAGAAACCCAGAGCATATGCCACCAAGGAAAGAAATACAGACGTGAAAGCAGGCCTTGGTTCTCTATTTATGCCACAGAATCACTCCCCTCCCCCTTGCTGCTTCATCTTCTGGCTTCAATCTCTACCAGCAAACTAAGTCACAAAGACCCCTTTCAAGAGTACAATGAAGCCCAAGGCCAAGAATATACTTCACACTGATGAAGAGCTACTACAACTCGAAGCAGTCTAGTAATGATGTTAGTAGACAGCCTTGATAAATAAGACACAAGAGACACCCCACCCCTTGATGCCATAATTCACACTGGATACAGAACTGTCTTTTGGTCTTAAGAGGACCTCGAAGACAGGCTTTAAACCTAATGGATACGTTTGATACAATGGGTATATTTGATACAAACTATGTAAGCCAAAGGTCATAAAAGACCTACATCCACATGCTACTAAATGATGCCACCTAAAGCTAAGTGTTACCCAGGACTAGAAGGTAAAGATTAACAATGATAAAGGGGCAAAAAACTACTCAGGAGTCCAAATCACAAGAAAGTCTGAGGAAACTTCACCAGAGGCATTTTTGCCCATTATATCCCAATTTATGTTCCAAAAAATCTCCAGACAGGATGTTTTTAAATGACAAACTCAACACATTTATCTCCAGATTAGCTCAAAAAAAGGGAATATATTCAAAGAACTGGCACATGCAACAGTCATAATACAAATATCTCATTATCAGAGGAACTGGCTACTTAAAAATTTTTAATTTTTTCAAACCAGACAGTAAATGGTTGTTGTGCAGACATAAAAATACAGTACTAACGACGTCTTCCTAAGCAAAAATATCTCAATATATCTGCTACACTCACCTACTAGATTCCTAGCAAGGCAGGTACTAAGTTTAAGTCAGTGGTGAAAGAGCAGATAAATCGAAAGGGAAAACACTAACTTTACAGTGGAGAAATCGGGCAAATACTTTAAGTAAGTGATAAAGGTTAACGTGACTAGAGATGTCCTGTGGATGTCATAGGCCTCAATCCTCTGTGACATAATGAAAAAGGCACTTTACCTCCATAGCATTCTTTTCAAAACCTGTAACTCCAATATAAAACAAAAGGTGAGACGGACCAGAACTGAGGGACAAATATCTGACTATACACTCCTTATAACCGTCAAGGCCATGAAAAACAAGAAAAGATTCAGAAACTGTCACAGATCAAAGGACACATGAAGACTAATGGATTGGATCCTGGAATAGAAAAAGGATATATAGGGGCGCCTGGGTGGCGCAGTCGGTTAAGCGTCCGACTTCAGCCAGGTCACGATCTCGCGGTCCGTGAGTTCGAGCCCCGCGTCAGGCTCTGGGCTGATGGCTCGGAGCCTGGAGCCTGTTTCCGATTCTGTGTCTCCCTCTCTCTCTGCCCCTCCCCCGTTCATGCTCTGTCTCTCTCTGTCCCAAAAATAAATAAAAAATGTTGAAAAAAAAAAATTTAAAAAAAAAAAAAAATAAAAAAAAAGAAAAAGGATATATAAAACCTGATAAAATGCAAATAAAGTCTGGAATTTAGTTAGTAAGGAATCAAGGTTGGTTTCTTAGTTTTGACAAGTGTGCCATGCTATCATAAGATGTTAACAAGAGTGGAAGCTGGCTGACGGGTAGTTGAGAACTTCTCACATTATCACAGTATTTAGTGCTTTACACAGTCTGTACATTTTCTGTAAATATATTATTCCAAAGTAAGTTCAGGAGTACCTGGGTGGCTCAGTTAAGTGTCTGACTTTGGCTTAGGTCACAATCTCACGGTTTGGTTCGTGAGTTCGAGCCCCGCATTGGGCTCTGTGCTGACAGCTCAGAGCCTGGAGCCTACTTCAATTGTGTGTCTCCCTCTCTCTGCCCCTCCCCGACTTGTACTTTCTCTTTCTCTCTCTCTCTCTCTCTCTCTCTCTCTCTCTCTCTCTCTCTCTCTCAAAAATAATTATTAAAAAAAAAAATTCTTTTAAGTTAATTCAAAAATAAGCAACAAATGAAAACAAAAAGCCAGTGTGAGAGTATCTCACATAGTAGGAATGAAATCTGTAGCTTTGGAGACCCCTGAAGAAGAGTAGTTGGGCTGGAGAGAATGCCCTTGGTAATTACTGACTGGAGAGAGGACTGGCCCAGGCACACTAAATCTCTTACAGACACCACTCCCTTTATTACCTGCACTGAAATACTCATCCTCCGAGAGGGCTGTCACTTCCGTATCCAGTGGGATGGGGTCACACAGCAGAATGTCTTTGCCCAACACATCACACTCGTACCCATCATCAAAGAGCAATTTATACTTCCCAGCTCCGACATCACGAGTGATTTTCCCAGAGTAAAAATAGCCATTGGACGACCACTTGGCTACAACACGGAGTCCCACAAAGCTATTTCCTGGAGAGGAGGCATCTAAGCCATCAGAATGGCCAGTAGCAGCCTGGAAAGGAATCTCTGGAGAGTCACTTCGACGCAAAGCACTGGCACCCGTGTCTGCTCGCCTGGTGGAGTCCGGCACTCGGGGCACAATACGAGTGAAGGATTTATCATCTGGTGACATGCTGGGTGATATGTCCTCTATGCCCAAGGGGCCAGGAACAGCTGTTTCTCTAAACAAAGATAAGAGATAGGAGAAGGCAGTTAAAATAAGAAAAGTTTCTAACTGCCAATTTTCCCACTCCTTTGTCCATGGGTCTTCCTCAGCCCATTCTTGGAGGACCCCATCACAGGCCTAAGCCTGGTTTCTCGGTGGCCTCTCTGATCCCTGCCCGCTCCCAAGTCAATGTGGACCCCTCGTGTCCCTCCTGACACCCCACATACTCTCTACTCCCCTCTCTTCTCTCTACTCCCTTTTTTTCTGCATAAGTCATAGACTAAGTGTATCTCACACTACCCGGGTACCTGGTTCCAGTGGTCCGAGAAGGCGGGCGGCCCCTTCGCCCGCGCCCACGAGGCGTGACTGGAGCCTTCCCTCCCTGTCTGATGCCAAGGCCTGCATCACCATCCTCCTCACACACTGGCGCCCCTGTCTGACTGACCCCTTTTCTAGGACTAGAGAATGAAGACAGGTTAGTCTGACAGCACCTGCTACTGGATCCTTTCTCCACAAAGTCTCCCCGTGGCCCTTAAACCACATGCCAGGCCAACATGTATTAGACCTCCAACACAGCAGGAAGCTGGCCTGCACACCCACCACCAAAATATCAGCCAGGGAGTAGGAGTGTAGGATAACGAGTAAAGGACATCTTCCTCTATGGAAGTCTATTCCCTCCTGACAAAGCTTCCTACTGTTGCCCTCAAAAATAGCACACCCATTTCTTCCCTGCCTTCTCTTCTACTACAGGCTCTAGACACCTGCAGAGGCTAACAAAAAGCTAGGGATGTATCAGGTTGAGGTTACCACCCTAAACTTTTTGCACTCCCAGTCAAAACACTACAGGCTACAGAAAATGGGGGTGGCAGCAGCATGTGCCAGCATTCTCAAAGTCCCCTCACCTGTTTTTCTACATTTTCTTAGGAGTCTAGCTCTCAAAGGGCTCCACCCTTTCTCCCATGCAAACCCAAACAGGAGAGGAACAAAAGGGGAGGAAGAATATTTGAATTTTCCTAGTTGGAGGATGGGGGGGGGGGGGATTTCCCATTACTCCCCTTTTCCTGTGATATTAAAATGTCAGCAACCCTGCCCCTGCTGTAGCTCTCTCTCTCTCTGGAGACCCTGTCTGCACCTCAGTTTTCCTGGGCCTCCTCGGGAGCTGGGCAAGGCAAAATCTGCGGGTTCTGTCCCGCTGGTTTTCCCTTTGAGTGGTCCGGCTCCTCTCCCTGAGCTGCCACTGCTGTGCATGGCTGAGAGACTCGTCCCACTTGACGTGCGGTGTAAGCTGGATGCCTTGGAGGAGAAGGAGCTGATATCCCCCAGGTCACCTGAGGAGCCCCCCGTCTGTGAAGGGGAAACTTCGGTTTCACATTCCTGACACTCTACAATTGGCTCTTCAGTCTCCTGCAAGGAAGAAATGGATACAAAAGCTAAAAGAAGCCACAACAACATCATGCTAATGTGGTGGCTAAAAAATCCTAGAGATGGCAAGAAATTTCAATTCAGAAAGGTGGGCATCAGGAGGAGACTTTCTGGATTAATGGAATTGTTCTAGATCTTATTCTGAGCAGTGGTTACACACAATTAATCGTTGAGAGCCACTGAACATTTAAGACCTGAGCATTCTACAGGGAATATATTATATCCCAATAAAATATAAATAAAGGTTGCACTGGATTGGAAACAAAGAGATCTCTATTATGAGCTAAGTTATCTCTTTACTGGACAAGTTCACAACCTTTGCCTACTGAGAAGACAGCAAGAATTGTAACCCAGACATTTTCTGTCTGGGAGAAGAGAGGTAAGGAGGAAGGAAGGTTAGATAAGGAAAACAAATGGTTAGGAGCCATTCTGGGTACATCAGCAGTGGGTAGCATGACATGTTTTTTGAAATCAGGTTATTTTACATTACTTTTCAATAAATGATACAGGAAATAGAAAATTATAGGCAAAAATAGGCTAAAAATAGTATTACTGTTTATAAAAATGAAAAACAGAAAGGTAATAATCAAAATGTACAAGGTTGCAGTATCTGTAGAAGACAGGAATATCAAACTGACTTTATCTCCCATGCTCACTTTGATGGATTGGTAAGTGGTTAACTGGAGCTCAATTTTAAACAGCCTTTGGAAGCTAATTCCCAGGCTTATGGGAAAAGGTTCTGGGGCCAATCAACAATGTCCTCTCTGGACACAGGATTGAGAAATTACAGCACACTTGCTTTCCTGTTCTAGACTATTCATGCATCACCATGCATATCATCAGAGAAGATATGGAGAAGTGTAAGACCCTCCCCTCAGAGTTTATAGCTTCTCTGGGCAGACAGTATGCAATGCACACACACTCAAATAATGCTGTAAGATAATTAAATGATTATTATTTTTTAAATGTTTATTTATGAGAGAGAGACAGAGTATGAGCAGGGGAGGGGCAGAGAGAGAGGGAGACATAGAATCCGAAGCAGGCTCCAGGCTCTAAACTGTCAGCACAGAACCTAACATGGGGCTCAAACCCATGAACCATCAGATCGTGACCAAAGCCGAAGTCAGACAATTAACTGACTGAGTCACCCAGGTATCCCCTAAATGATTAATTTTAACCACTCCCTTCTTGAAAATATCTCCTCCTTTGGAATCTACAAAGTCACTTTTACTTTCATTCCACCTCTTTTTTTTTTTTTTTTTTTTTTTCTCATTCCACCTCTTTAAGGGCTACTTCGATATGTGCTTGTTTTCAGGTTCCTCTTTCTTCATCTGTTCCCTTAGACACAGTATTGTGCAGGACTCTGTTCTTCCTTTTCTTACTCTTCCGTGCTTTCCCTGGACAATCTCACCAGACTCATCCCTACCTATCTACCAACAATATAAGAATGACTCAGCTCCAAACTCACAAATAACTAAAAAACCCTTCCCTTTGGATATACTAAGGACACTGAAATTTAACCCAACCAAAACGCAGTGTCATCCTCTCTCCATTTCCTTGCCTTCAACGAATAAATCCTGGATATGACCGGTGCATCTCACAATCCCTATAGCTCTATCAGAGACTGTTTTTTTTTCTCCACCAAACCCCAATTCAAGAGTTTGGAGATATGAGATGCCTGCGTGGCTCAGTTGATTTAGCGCCCAACTCTTATTTCAGCTCAGGTCACAATTCCAGGGTCGTGGGATTGTGCCTCACTCCACATTGAGTGTGGAGTCTGCTTAAGATTCTCTCCCTCTCCCCCATTCTGCCCCTCTCCCCCACTCATGGGCTCTTTCTCTAAAATAAATGAAATAAATTAAATTTAAAAAAAAAGACTTTGGAGGTAAGAGGCAACTTTGCTCCCTATTGCCATCAACAGACCATTTCTATCTCCCACCTCTCGCTCCTACTAAACCACTATTTGCCATTTTGTTAAACTTTGCTCTCCCCTTCCATTACTCACCAACATCCTCCCACCCACTCACTCTCATGGATGAAAACCTTAACCTCTGGCTCACAGCCTCCCTTTTCTCCCCGTCCCTATTTCTGTCACTATTCTCTGTGGCTTACATCCATCAGATGACCCATCCAGCAACTCTCAAGTTCCTGACATAATTACCACCATTAACCATTTTCTCTGCCTCAGCCATCTATCCTCAGGGTCATTACCAGAAAGTGTACCACCTCCAAAAAGTATCAGTGATAAACATGACTTTCTCAAATCTCTGTCTCCTATCACCAACTTGCCTGCTCTAGCCAGATTCAAGTCTATCTACTGAGATCCTTTGACTAAAGGAGGTGTTGAGCGCCAGAACTGAAGTCAATCCCTTCACTTGAATATAGCAAATGTGTAGGGGCATGGCCAGCCTAAAAGACTGGGATTCCAGGCTGTGTCTCTGTTGGAGAATATGCCCCAGGAACAGTAGCCAGCTACAACTGCCTTTGCAACTGTCCTACAGTCAAAGCCATCACTATTGTAATGACAGATCCAGGCTCGAAGGTGGCCTGTTATCATCTTTTTAACGTATTTGCTTACTTATCTTCCTGTGTGTCTTATACACTAGACTACAGAGACCCTATTAAGACAGAAATTGTAACCATCTTCTTTCCTGGGTATATCCTCCAAATCCAGCACAGTGCATGCCACAAGAGACCCTCAGTAAGTATTTACTGAATAATCTCTCTCAAATCAGTGTCCTATTTACATTCTCTGTCTCAGCATATGGTACCACTCTCTATCTCACTGCACAGGAAAAAGTCCACGTACCATGTTAAATCCCTCCCTCTCCCTGTATCCCCACATTTAGGAATTCACCAGTCTATCAATTTCACCTTCTATGTACTTAATGCATCTGTCTCTCCTCTCAACCCCTACTGCCACTGTCCTAATGCAACACTCATTACCTCTTGTCTGAACTATGCCTCAACCCACACCAGTCCACTGTTAAACCACTGCCAATCCGAACTTCCCAACATGCAAATCTGAGCATGTCACTCTTTTCTCCAAAATTCTTTAAAGGCATCTATCACACCAAAGATAAAAATCTAAATTCTTTTCTGTGGTATACAAAGCCCTCATACTTTGGGTCTTTACCAAACTCAACAGTATCCTTTCCTACCATTCGCTACCCTACTGTTTGTGTCATATTGAGCTTCTAAATATTCATTAAGCATGCCACGCTGTCTACATAACTTTTCATTCTGCCTATGATGTCCTTCTTCCCCATGCCTCAGTGTTATCTGCCACACTTCTGGGAGCTACATCTTCTGTGAGGTCTTTTAGCCACCTTCAGGTAAGCTGGTAGGCTCAGTCTCCTCTTTCTAACACATCTTGCCACCCTCTACAACAGCAACCAACAAGTTCTGGATTTGTTGCATGTCTATATTAGCTCCTAGAAAACAGGGACAGTGTCTTTTTATCTTCTTAGTTCCAGGGTCTGCCACCGTGCTAGGAACATAGTAAAAAAAAAAAAAAAAAAAAAAGTTGCAGGTAAATACATTAATAAAACTTCTAAAAGATAATAAGCAAACAGGGGCGCCTGGGTGGCTCAGTCGGTTAAGCGTCCGACTTCAGCTCAGGTCACGATCTCACGGTCCGTGAGTTTGAGCCCCGCGTCGGGCTCTGGGCTGATGGCCCAGAGCCTGGAGCCTGCTTCCGATTCTGTGTCTCCCTCTCTCTCTGCTCCTCCCCTGTTCATGCTCTGTCTCTGTCTCAAAAATAAATAAACGTTAAAAAAAAAAAAAAAAAAAAGATAATAAGCAAAGAATACAAGCTATGAGGGAAGGTGTTAGAGTCTTCTGAGGTCAAAAGACTAAAAACTAAACTAAACGTTTCATACCTGTGTGCTCTTTACTTTCTGTCTCTGTGCCTTTACTCACCAGACTTTCTGTATGGAATGCCTTTTCCCCTTATCTCCCAACATCTAAAACCTTCAGGGTCCAACTCAAATGCTTTTTGGACCTCATCCAGACAAACTAGCAAAATTCCCTTCAGAGGAGTTTCATCCCATGTGAACTACCATATGCATCTTCCTTCTTGCACACATCACTTCACTCTTGAGAAGCAGCATCATGTAGTGGTTAGGAATAAAGGCTCTGGATCTAGACTGCCTGGAATTAGTTCCAGTTCCTCTGTTTATTAGCTATGTAACCTTATGCAAGTTATTTTAATTTAACTTAATCCTCAGTTTCTTCATGTGAGAAATGTGATAACAGTAACTAACCCACAGCTTAGTTGTGAGGATTAAAGAAGTTCCATCACTAAAGTCCGTACAGTAGTGCCTTACATATAGTTAGTACTACAGAAATGTTAGTTGCTATTATTACTGTATTTAATTATGGTAATATTTCCCAAACTATATTCCAAAGGGGTATAATAAGTATTATCTTAAAAAATGTTCAGTTGATGGGGTGCCTAGGTGGCTAGGTCAGTTAAGCATCTGACTTTGGCTCAGGTCATGATCTCAGTTTGTGAGTTCGAGCCCCGTGTCAGGCTCTGTGCTGACAGCTCAGAGCCTGGAGCCTGCTTCAGATTCTATGTCTCATCCTCTCTTTGCCCCTCTCCCACTTGTCCTCTGTCTCTCTCAGTCTCTCAAAAATAAATAAATGTAAAAAAATAAATAAGTAATAAAGTTCAGTTGTCAAGTTTGGTAACTTCTATGTTAAACAATAAAACAGACATCTTTAATAAAGGACTTCTTAGACCCTTTAACATAATAGGCACTGTGAATTTCCATGGGAAACGGGAAGTTTTACAGCATTTGGTATTTCTCAAACTTATTACCATGGAACTTTTTCCGCCCTCAGAGTATCTAAAAGGCCTGTTTCCAGAAATATACTTTTGAGAGCACCACATCAAATAATACAGTAACATGTATAACATTTTAAACTACAAGAGTTACAAAAACTGTTCATGAAATCAAACTGTTTTTCTAAAGTTGCTAATCTCCTAATTTTTCTAAAATAGTAGCAATATTAAAAAAATTCCACAAACATAAAAATTGAAGATGAATTAACATCTGGGATTTTGGTGTACAATAAAGTACACAAGAAAATTTCTCAAACTAAAGTCAAATGCTTTCTGACATGAGGCCCACAATGGCCCATTAGTGAACAACTGCAATAATGTGTTCCATTTAATAAGACTATATATATATATATCAGAGTTTAATTCTTCCTGGTCTCAACTTCCTGTATGGCTATCTGGCAAATTTTTTAAGATGTGCCTAAGTATGGCAACAAGGGCTAAGGAAGGAAGGAAGTACCTGTGCCTCTCATCAATTAATAAAATGGGTTCCCAGAAATTAACATATGTACCAAGATAGTGCCACATATTTAATTCTTGAAAATCTGATTTCAGCCAGTATTGAGATATAACAGTCAGCATATGATGCCGTCCAATCTAACAGTGAATAAATGCTGATATTTTCCAACACTGGGAATGAGTCCATAATGAATCCTACTAAGACATAAAGGTGCATCTCCTACAAACAGGTCTATAACCACACGTGGATGGAGACCAAGAAAGGACACAATGAGCAAATGTGACAACAAGTGAGAAAATGTGGAGCAAAGCAAGGAGTTCTAAACCTCTTTAGTTTCCAAGAATTAAAAATAATAGATAAAATGTAGTTATAACGTAACAGAGATTTATCAATCTGTTCTTTACGAAACAGAAACCATGATGGGACTGGTTAAATAAGTGGCCAGAGGTTAAACAGTAAACTCGTGGTTGGGAAAAACACAGAATTCAAGACTTTCCTCTCTTACCAGATTCTTAAATCTTTCTCACAAGATGAAGGAAAACAAAGAAGCTAGTTGCACAAGAAAGGCGGGAAGGGGTGGAAGTGGAGAGCCAGGGAACTTTTTCTACCGAAAGAAATTTGCCACATAGACCTAAGTATGCATTACCTCAGTTACTTTTCTTTCTACTTCTGTTCCATCCACATAATACACATCTGTGATGACACGGGTGACAAGTGTGCGAACCTCACGGATTGTCCTCATGTGGCGATGCAAGACATGGCCATGTGGAGGCTGAGGCATATCAAACTCTTCCTCTCCCTGTGGCAGAAAAAATAGAACACAAGCATAGGTATCACTGCAAAGTGGCAGAATCAAAAATCAACTGCTTCATGATAAGCAGTGTTCAGAGGTTCCATGAATCTAGTGTGATGGAATTTTCCAGTTGCTTTATTTTTTTATTTACCTACAGATAAGAAGAGGGATGGACCAGCTATATAGCCAGAGGCTAGGAAGAGTTTGTATCAGTTATCACTTAAAATGACCTATTTCTGTCTCAATCAAAATTGTAACATCTAGCACTTATACCTAGGATATTTAAGTGAAACTCTGACCTCCCCCCCACAAAAGTACATTTACATTATAATCCTTCTGATTTTGAGGCTGACTTATCAATCAGTATATAAACTTATACTTGCCACATCTCTTTAAAAAAAGGAAGGAAGGCATATTTTTAAAACTTTATATAAAAACAAGAGTATCTGTTAATCTCAGTGCAGTGTGTTTTTCCTGCTTTAGTAAATCAGAACTATAGTTTCTTTATGCCTAGAACAAGATACACAGATTTTTCTCAGGATTAAATACAGAATATTTAATCTCTTCCAAATAACAGATTGTAACTTAAGAGCCAAGCTAGTGCCCAGTAAAAGGATTCTATATTTACTTGTATCATAAAGGATTAATGTAATAGCTTAAATAAATAGCTTAAATAAGCCCTGCATTTTTGTTTACATGACAACTGCTATCCATATGTTTTCTCATAACACATATACCACATTTAACAGCATCCACGCCCTCCCCTCAACCCCACCGGTAATTCTGAGGAGAAAATGCACACTTTTTTTTCTCCCACCTTATTTCCCCATAGCAGACTGATTTTTTCTTTCAGCAGTGTCAAGGTATTCAAGTCTTTGAAAAGAACTATATATATCACTGTAATGATGATGATCCCGGGTTTTCACTGACCAATGTGGTAGTGATAGTAATTTACCTAAAGCTTTCAATAATTTACCTGAATAATTCCCACTCCAACTCCATCTTGGGGGTAAAATATCCACTAAAATGGAAATGTAAATTATGTGAATAAATATAAATAAAAAGCATGGAAACTTAGATCCACTAATTCCTTAAAATACTTCTATATATATAATTCTGGCTAATGAATGGCCAGAGCACTGGTCTGTCACATCTCAATCATCAGGGTGCCCCTGCATCAGAACCATGACAGCTGGACCTCCTGCCCTCACACACAGGCAGGTCCGGGATCACAGATGTCTAAAAGGTTTCAGGGATACATAAAGCACTCCTTGTATTCAGGCTTCTCAAGAAGTCTTCCTGTATTTTTCCACAACAGCCAGACAAATGATCATTTCAAGAAAGACACTTAAATATGACTGATAGAATAAGAAAGGAAAGAAGGAAAAGGGGGCAGATAAAAAGAAATCTATGCTTACTCTCTCTTCAAATAGTCTTCTGAAAAGAGGTCTCTGTAAAGATAAATAACTTGAAGATCTTGTCATCATAAAAGGAAGATAAGAAAATGAAAACAAAACCATACTTTCCTTCATTAAAAGCCTAGCTCCAGGCCCACTGGATAGAGACGTCAAACTTTAAGCAATGTCAAAGGTAGGCTGCCTATGCTTTTCTCCCCACTGGCCTCAGTCCTACCCAGAATGCAAGGGATACAAAAGCACTGACACCTGGAAAACCTCCAGAAAGCATTCCTCATTTTCCAACCATTCTTCAAAAGACAGCACACCAATCTATATTTTCTGTTACCGCACCCACCCCATCTCTGTTTTTTCATTGTAGTATAATACACGTAACATGAAATTTACCATTTTAACCATTTTTAAGTAGACAGTTTGTGACATTAAGTACATTCACATTGTTGTGCAAACATCACCATATCCACCTCCAGAACTTTTCATCTTTCCCAAGTCAAACTGTACCTATTCACCTAGATTTTTCTAGCACCTTTCTTAACAGGAGCAACTAGCTCTTTAAAAAGTTATTTCACTCCATATGACACAATAGTAGTACAGTATCAGCAGTGGCTTTATTGGTGGTAACAGCAGTATTTAAAATAATAATCAGTAGGTAGCAGCAGCAGCAGCCAATATATATTGAACATTTACTATGTGCCAGATCCAGTGTGGAGAACTTTATCTAATTTAATCCTCGCATATTCCAGATAAAGTGGTCTGACTCCAAAGCTTAGGCCTAACTGCTCTGGCTCACTGGTTCCTGCTTTCATCAACATGAGATAGGAGCAGGGATTATTTCCCTACTTTACAGAGGAAAAATGTTAAGTAAGGAAAACATAATCTAGTGGCTTCAATGAGATTGCTATCTTTAGGATCAAGTTTAATTCTTTTTATAAAGGCAGAGAAGTTATTTATAGCAGAATGCCAACACTTTAAGGGTAAAAACAAGTGCAAAATAGGGTCTGATCTACTATAACCCCTATATTCAAAAGGCTATTCTATTTTCAATCTGTACAAACTGATAAAGTCTTAGGTCTCAGAGACCATGTTATCAAAAAGGCTAATAACATAAACAGAATTTCTGGAGTTCCTGGAGAGGCATGGATAAACAGAACAAGACTACACAGGCCATGATTATTAAATAGAAAAGCAACATAGCATAATGAAAAGAATACCGATTCTGAAGTCAGATATGCTGAGTTCAAATTCCAGTTCTGCCACCTACTGATGGCAAAATCTTGGGCAAGTTACTTAACCTCTCTTCAGCTTGATTTCTTTACCTGTGAAATGGGAATAATAATACCAACCTCATGGGTTGTCTTGAGCACAATGCTGATACACTGTAGGTGTTCAATAAAGAGGAACTATATTATTTTATTTTTATAAAACAAAGTTGGAAAATTAGAATGAGACGCACATCACTAATGAAGCTTTCCTAGGCAGATTCCAAGTGAAGACGATCTATCACAGCAACTGAAAAGGCAGTTTAACCGCTATTAGTAATTTCCAAAATTTCCCTACCATGGAACCCACCGCCACCTGACGAAATTGAACTTCCTCTTATTTCTTAACACGTACACTTCTACCACTACCTCTTAACTTGATTGTTACTACTACCTACTCCCTTACTCTATTCCCAAGAACCTGTTGCTCCAGCCTCACTTCCACCACCCCTGATCCTTTTCCTCCCGTTATGTCTAGCTGCAGCCTGTGCAGTCCTCACCGCCTGAGGACACCCCCTTCCTCTATTTCTCTTACTGTTCTTGGTTTCCAATACTGTGCTACACTATCCTTCATGTTTCTTCTATCTCTTCTCCTCTGCTTCCTACTCCTTTAGTTCCTGGGAACTTTGGTGAAACAGACTTGGGAGAGAAGCAATTAGCTCCAATGCTTTTATGGGAGGATGCAAACTGACAGCAGAAGAAAAAGATTAAATGTAGAAGAATATATCAGGGCCCAGTCTATATTTTTTGGCTTTTTCATCCAGTAAAGACCTACTTGATAAACTCTAGCACTATTTCATTTTCCATAAGAGACTATCTATTGGATATAGCTACCCATAATTTTCATGACCCTATCTCTCTATCTTGGAAAAATTGTTTTTAATGACTGGTCTGCACCAAAGTGTTAAGAATTATCATTAGGTAGAAGTATCACAACTTAAATTCTCTGGGAATCCATAAAGTCAAAACAGGGCCCCTGAGATACCCTAGACGTTCTCTCACCTGGCTATGGAGCGACTCTGTATCATCCCCAGGAGCACTGACTGGTTTCTCACCACTCCCCCTGTCAGTCTGAACCATGGCATCTTGTTTTCCAGAGTTCTGGTCCACCGTACTGGTCCCCTGTTCACACACATTCTTTACAGTCTGAGTTGCTGCTGAAACAGTTTCTGGGACCCACAGAGAATGCTCTATGGTCTGGATTCCTATGTTATTTTGGCTGGGCCTTTCAATCGAGGCATTACTAGGTTTTTCCTGATTGGTATTTTGTCCTTCTTTCTGGCCTTCTAGCACATCTGTCTTCAATGCTTCCCCTTGAGGACTGGATGACCCCTGTGTAGCCACCTGCCGAGAGGCAGGAGATGGAGGGTCTTTGACAGGACAACTGGGCTGCATGGGCTGTTGACTCTGCCTGGTCCTTTGGTCACCTTCCAATCTTTCCTTTCCTTCTTCATCTTGAGTACTTGGAAAACTGAGCGAGTTCCCTCTGAAAATCAACCACATAAAGAAACCATGTTAAGTAAACAAGTGTGAGTTTGTGTGTGTACTAGCAAGGGAACCATAATTTGACAATATGAAAAATGTGGGAAAGGGAGAAAATAAGGCGACCCAGCATATCACCTTTCTCAACGTAATTTCACTCTTGAGAAAATAATGGTACATAGGACTCTATCACCATGATGATACAATAGTCATAAAATTTATTCCCATCACTAGCTATGAACTCTGAAACTTGACACAGGAAAATAAGGTAAACAAAAAAATTTAAAGTCATTACTGAAGTCATAGTCAATGAAGGCTGTTTAGGGATCTACTTCATAAGAGATCAATTAGGTCAACATGTCTCATTTGGTTTTTATTGGTTCTAACATTCCTTAAATGACTGCTGGCATTTTAGATTCTTTTCTTCACCTCCACCCGCCAACAAGCAAAAATTTTAGGAAAAGAAACTTCATCTATACAGGATAGAGTTATAGGTGAGATTCGAGCTTTGCCAGCTAAACTGGCATATCTTACAACTAACAATTCAGAATGACTTGATTCCTCTAAGAAAGTTCTCAAGATATAGCCTACTTCTTTTCATTTGGCTACACCAGGGATTTATTTATTTATCCCACAACCATTTGATTAATGTCTCCTATAAAACAGATACTATGAAGTCCTGAGGAGCCTAGGGGCTTTCTTAAATGTCTAACCAGAACAAAAAGGCCCAGATTAACTCCAAGTGAGCAGGTAACATACATAGGAACTTGAAATTCATGTCTTAGGAGCACCTGGGTGGATCAGTCAGTTGAGCAACCGACTCTCGATTTCAGCTCAGGCCATGATCTTGTGGTTTGTGAGTTCGAGCCCTGCATCAGGCTCTCCACTGACAGACTGAAGAATCTCTATCTCCCTCTCTCTCGCTGCCTCCCCAACTCTCTCTAAATAAACTTAAAAAAAAATCGTGTCTTATTTATTCATCTCTACTTAAAACATCTAACAGGGCTTAATATACAGTAAGTGCTTAATGTACTCTGGACATTTATTGATATTCTCTCCATTGAGTAGCTGCAAAAATCTACTCTCAGATGAAGTAAACTAATTGTATAAGTAGCAAATTCATGTAGAAAATGCGTATGAACTTTTAACTTTTTGGTAAATTACAAATTCGATGAATCAGTGCACTACAAACAAAACAAGAAACTAACACATTTTAGGCTCCGTTAAATGCATAGTAGCCAGAATAAAGATAAAAGGAATCCATTCTGAACTGACCACAGTAAGACCACAACTGGATCTGTTTCAGTTTGGAGCATCCTATTTTATAAGGCATAAACCCACAGAAGATAACATTCAGGATGACCAAGGATCTAGAAACCATGTCATATATTGCTGTATTCTTTGCCCAGAGAAAGACTAGTTACCACTGAGACAGAGAAAGCTGTCTCCAATCTGGGAGAAGCTCTCACCCCTTAAGAACTGAGCTGACATGGGTAGGCCGAAAAAAGGAAACATGAAGACCTCTTTAAGAAATGCTCTACCCCGGATCTTGAGTAGAAAGACAAAAGGAGAAGTTTCTGAGATTTCTATCTTATTTACATCAGTTTACCAGAACAGGAGATTAAAGAGATTTTTACAATAGAGTTCTAGCCAAAGAGAGCCTGGTAAAAATTTGGTAGTCATAGCTTGAGTCCTGTCAGGAACCTCAAGTGAATAAGGATATATATAATACAATACAGATAAGGCAAGAATAAGACCACCAAGAGTAACACTTACTGTGATGAGGTTGTAAGTAACCATATATAAAAAGTACTCCACTCAGGGCTAGGTACACAGCAGATGTTCAATCAATACTAGTTGTGTAAAACAAAGCAATTAAGACTTCATGTTTTCTACGAACTTAATACTCATGTGTGACTCTTTTAGACAGCTAACATATTAACAGCTGAGCAATGAAAGTTACTCAAAAGCTACAAGAACAGGATTAGCCATTTGAAGAATTCAATTACCATTGTTTCCCATCCTTAAACAAGCCTACCACATTTTACAGAAGCTGTTTATTTAGGGTAGAACCTCTGAATAGAATTTCACTTCCAAAGCAAAGTTTTGTTTTATTTTGGACTTTTAAAAAAAATGTTTATTTATTTTTGAAGGCGAGAGAGAGTGAGTGGAGGAGGGGTGGGGGGTGCGGTGGGGGTGAGACAGAATCTGAAGCAGGCTCTAGGCTCTGAGCTGTCAGCAGAGAGCCCAATGCGGGGCTCCAACTCACTGGCTGGGAGATAGTGACCTGAGCTTAAGTCGGATACTTAACTGACTGAGACACCCAGGTGCCCCAACACTTTTTTAAATCTTAATTGACAAGTATTAAGTTGCTTTATTTCCCCAAAGAGTTAATCAGAACAACTCTCTTCTCTCTAAAGACCAAAGAAGTCTCATTTCAACACTAGCAATATTCAGCAGATTCCTATCAAATAGCAGGTATGAATATCCTATGATTTTGGTACTTATCATTCTCATGTTAGCCTCAGTCAAATGAGTGACATTAGAATCACAGTCATTTCCCCCCACATTCATATATTTTCATACATATATACAGAACAGCAGGTAAAAGGCAAAGCCTTAATTGCAACACATACTGCAGGAAAGTGTTGCTCCACTCTTACCAAGTTCATAAATCCTCAAACATAAATAAAACTGAGAAATACCTACTGTAAAGATGTATGTTAATGTCCCAATAAACAATAAAGAAGGAATCTTTAGCACTAGAAAAGAGCTTTAGAAGACAAGAGAAATCCAGTCAACTCTAAGAAGGGCCACACCTCTCTCTATTCATTTGTTCCAGCTACACAACCCTACCTTGGTCACTATATGCCAGATTTGGAAACTGATGCTAAGAAAGCAAATTTTAGCAGGAAAAGTCCAAATAAAATTAACCCAAAGTGAAAAAGGGAAGAATAAATCTCCATACTTAAACTTCTAACCTTTATATTCTGAGTGTAGGTCTGTCTGTGGAGCAACTGAAATAAAATCCAGCTGGATTCTCAGGCCTGAGTTCTACTAAGATTAAACAAAATCACCAGCACTTTGGCCTAAGATATTCTAGTAAAATGGGAAGGCAGTAGAATGCCTCAGTAAATTTAGTAATTGTGAGGCCATTACTGTATCACTTTTGAATCACACAAAGTAGCGTTTCACCTAATAAGCTCCTTGATACAATAAAGGATATGACCTGGGCTATTTGAATCTCAAGAATACCAACAAGCTCACATTTAATTATCAGAATGCCACTAAAAGCACTGATATGTTTCTTTTCAATATTTATGTTAATAAAGACTATAAAAATTATGCTGCAGGGGCGCCTGGGTGGCGCAGTCGGTTAAGCGTCCGACTTCAGCCAGGTCACGATCTCGCGGTCCGTGAGTTCGAGCCCCGCGTCGGGCTCCGGGCTGATGGCTCGGAGCCTGGAGCCTGTTTCCGATTCTGTGTCTCCCTCTCTCTCTGCCCCTCCCCCGTTCATGCTCTGTCTCTCTCTGTCCCAAAAATAAATAAAAAACGTTGAAAAAAAAAAAAAAAAAAAAAAAAAATTATGCTGCAAATAACACTATTAGGAATATACCTGCTGACAAAATATTATCACATTCTCTAACTACAAAAATCACTAAACGTCATAATGAAAATACAAGTTTATTTCCATTGCCATTACTTATTTCCCTATACTAAATACAAGAATTGTACATATCAAATAAGATACTCTCATTATTTAAATAAAGAAAAAGAGGTGCCTTGGGTGGCTCAGTCGGTTAAGCATCTGACATCAGCTCAGGTCATGACCTCACAGTTCGTGGGTTTGAGCCCTGCACCAAGCTCTGTGCTGACAGCTCAGAGCCTGGAGCCTGCTTCAGATTCTGTGTCTCCCTGTCTCTCTGCCCCTCCCCCGCTCATGCTCTGTCTCTCAAAAATAAATACGTCAAAAAAATTTTTTTAATTGAGAAAAAATACTTTGTAACTCAATTTTATTACTTTTTTTTTCTGTTTTAGAGCTGTTCTAAAAGATTATGGAGTAAAGAAATCATAATTCCATCCATAATTCCATAATTCCAAATCTTAATTCCAACAAGTATGACAAACTTTAAATTTGGAGTGTTGAACATCTCAGTTTTGCCCTATGGGAAACTGAAGAAAAATAAAAAGTCTCGTTAAAAATAAACATTTCTAAAACTAAGAAAAAATAATTTAAAAATATAGAATGATATAGGTTCATAAATTTATGAAGACTGAATCATTTCAAATTGACAGAACAAGAAGATCAAGACAAAAAACTTTATAAAATATTAAATAAAACTTCTCTTGACATCTCACTTATAAATCTGTCTAGAATATATCACAGTCCATCAGGTAAAAATGTAAGCTCAAGTTCACAAAATGGTAGCAATACATTCTAGATTTTGGAACCAACCGTTTTGCAAATAAATACAGCTCAAAAGAGGCTATGAAAATAATGCTCACTTGATGGGTGCAGAGGGAGGATCCCGATTTCGAGCCTCAGGATCTTGTTGTGCTTCACAGACACAGCTAAACAAAGACATGGTCTTCTGGGGACTAAGATAACAAGTTAAAGCAACATACTGTGTTAGTTTCGAAAGGAAAAGTACCTCTGGAGATTATCTTTTTTAGGCACAGAAGGAATAAAATCCTTGCTCTGCGTCCCAAACCCCACACCTTATGTCAAAATGCCATTCTTCATACTTGTTTCCAATTAGCACAACAAAAAAACTCTTAAAGAAGATTCACAGGAAATAAGATGGACAGAGAACTATAACCAACAGCATCTGACAAAACTAAGTTTTCTTTCTGGCATGGTAATAACGGGCTGGAGCTGAACAGGGGCACGTGTTCAAACAGGACACACATTCAGTTGGCCATAATCCTTAATACCTTGTGCTCTTGCACCTAGCCTGCTATACCTATTTACTGTACCTGCCAAGCCTGATTTAAGAATCCTCTCCTATACTTCACCAACTGCCACTAGTACGTTCACACTGGATGACTCATGCCATGAACCAATGAAACAATTCTACTCTCACAGCCACCAGATGGCAAAGCTTACCACTAAAGCCTCAGGATGGGGTCAAACACATCCCCAAAGCATTACAGCATTCATGACAAAGCAAAAATAACAGTTCAACACAACAGTTAATTTGGCAGGCAGAAGAGAAAATGGCCTGAGGTTGCGGCGGAGTCAGGAATCCTTGAAGGAACAAGGTCTAAGGCTGTCTTTCTTTAAACCCTTTTTTGCCTTACCAACAGCAGCAATAATCTCAGTCTCCTCAAAAGAAACAAAGAAAAGGGTATACTCACATGAACAAAAGAGAGAAAGGGAAACACCTTTAAATATCTTAGTTCTAAGTATAGCAAAAGCTGAAAGTATTAATAAGACAGCCTACTGTTAGATTCAATACATGGCTAAATCCTTTATGCTGAGTTTCATTTTAAGATTTTTCCTTTATTGATACATCATCTTCCTCTTATTAACAGAGTGGCTTTGTATATTAAACTCCTCTAAATAGCAACCAGCTCAGGTTACCTGGCAACAGCCTCAGCAACTGCAGTAGATCCATTTTTTCTTTCACCAATTGCAGGCTCTGAATAAAAACAAAAGCAAAAGGAGAAAGAGAAAGAAACAATTCAGTTAGTATCACACCTAAACACCTCCTCTGAAAACCTGCTCTAATAATTGCAACAAGTAACAAAAAGGAGTAAGAATAATAAGTGAACATAAAAAGACTTACACTTAAACAGTACAAGTTTTTCCTCACTTGCACCAATTTTCTTTCAAATTTCCTACAGAAGACTAATCAGTTTGTCCAGAAATATAATGAATTACTCAACACTAGCATGTAAAAATGAAAATTAAAACTTCTCCTCAACCAATTCATCTCTCTTCTCATACAGGATGTAAAAAATTTACATAGTAAGAAAATATGAAACTTTAATAAAGAAAAAAACTTTAGTAAAATAAATTATACAAGAAAATGTTTTCAATTGATACAAATTTTCAATAGTGTGCAGTTTGGTTGTTTTTGTTTCTTTTAAACAGTGCACAGTTTTAAGAGAACCCATACACAGAAGGTACTCAAGTTCTTCCCAAAGTGCCTTTGGGACAAATATTTGAAAAACAAAACTTATTTTCAAGAAAGAATCTATAGCAAAGAATTAAGAGCGACACTGAAAAGAATCCCATATTCTCAAAGCAGTGTCACTAATGCCAAGGGATTAAAATGTGTTCCTTTAGAAATTTATTCCAGCCTTAGAGAAAATAACACATATTTTTAAACATTTCTAAAATATTCATGACCCAACATAATCTTCTTAACAGTCCATCAAGGTGGCAGAAGTTTAGTGGTTAGAGCCCTGGCTATGAAACAGGCCCTGGCTCCAGCATTAGTAGTCCAACTTGGAGTAAACCCCATCTTCTGAGTCACTTTCCTCATCTATAAGATAGAGATAAACCAGAACCAACCTCACAGGTTTGTTGTGCAGATGAAATGAGTAAAACTCTGAGTCCAGTGACCGCCAGATAGTGTACTCCTACTATCAGGAAAGGTAGTAATACCGTCCATTATGTTAGCTCCACTTAAGGTCTTCCCAATTTTAACTTCAAATCTAAAGATTCAAGGCTACCATATACTCTCTTGATAAGCCCCACTTGATTTCAGAGAGAATAAAAATGGAAACATGTAATACTTTAATTTCTACTGAGGTTCTATTATTCAAATTAATAAGCACGGAAAAAGTAGAAGAGCACTATAATTCAGACCCAGACTGCTGGTTCTTGAAACTACTTTTTTTAAGTTTATTTTTTTCAGTAATCTCTACACCCAACATGGGGCTCAAACTCACAACCCTCAGATCAAGAGTCGCATGGTCTTCCAACTGAGCCAGCCAGGTGCGCCCCTGGATTCTTAGTTGGGGTGCCTGGGTGGCTCAGTCAGTTAAGTGTCTGACCTTGGCTCAAGTCATGCATGGTCTCGCAGTTCATGGGTTCGAGTCCTGCGTCGGGCTCTGTGCTGACAGCTCGGAGCCTGGAGCCTGCTTCAGATTTGATGTCTCCCTCACTGCCTCTCCCCCACTCATGCTCCCATTCTCTCTCTCTCTCTCTCTCTCTCTCTCTCTCTCTCTCTCTCTCTCT